>NC_084551.2:32130000-32427500 GCF_033978685.3 Nerophis lumbriciformis | reverse complement strand
TGCCAATTTGCACTTTCTAGACGTGCTAAATATAGACACAAAGCGACGGTCGCAAGACAAGACAGACAAATCACATTGTGAATGCTAAATAATTATATTGCATCTTCTTCTCCCAGAATTGTAATGATTAGTATTTATTTTGCATACACATGAAGATAAACAAACTAAACCGATTTTGCTCACTATATTGCTCATTTAAGAGATGCAATCCTCTGTACATGTTCAGTAGATGAGATTTGTGTGCACTATCAAGTGTGCATGTGTTTTGATGTACACAAACCTTTCGTAGATCAGGCTCATAATGCATTATAAAGAAAGCATTACGTTGTTTCTGCAATATCGCCGCTCGGTGCTTCAAAAGGCTTGTGGTGTTAAAAGTAAACACAATGTGGAAAGTAAGTAAGGAGGCCTATTGTGCTCGTCAATATAAACTACATTAATATTGTTTAAAGAGGCCTATTCCAATAATTCCAGAAGCTTTTAAAATGATCTTGGATCCCAGTGGGGCACTATAGTATGTTTATTGTAATAAAATACTCGGCAGTCTCCTTCCCAACCACGCCTACTCTACTGCAATTGGCCAAAATATCTTCCAAAATCAAGTGACTAGTTTTGCTTACATCGCCATGATGGCGGAGAAAACAGCAGCTGAAATAAATGGTTGCAAGCTTGCAGAGTTAACTGCACATTTTAATTACACGGATATTGAACAATACAACTCAAAACTTAATTGGTTATTTATCATAACCGACCATATAATGCACTCATGACCCATCACCCGTGTGCTTTTTACATCGATTTAGTTAACAGTAATGAAGCACAAGTTCTAGACATACAGTATTCGGACACATCCAACTACCTAATTAACTTTACGTCGTTCTACAATCTTTAGTTGATTTATTGACTTTATAGCCCCATTTCTCCCTTTGAATGCAGCAATTTGCAGCTTCTTGCATGTTTTATATTTGGAAATACGGCAAAATGAGCTCCCCCTACCATTGACTCCTTTTTTTCATGCCAATATGGCGGTGTTTTGATTTTACTCTTTGGCTGTCTTACTCGAGCTTTAATACACACTTCTTACATCAGAAAAAAAAAACTTTCTGGACACTTATCAAGGAAAGGACTCCAACTATACTGAGCCGTGGTTACTGAAATCTGCTGGCCAACCAACAAGTTTCCCTACATGAATCTTTTAAAGTTGTGACAATTCTAAGGCTATGTCTACACTAAGCCGGATAACCCCTTAAACGAATAATTATTTAGCCTAAGCCTCGTTTCAGCCACACTAAACCATCGTTTAAGGTTGCCCTCCTTGGATAATTTTTTACACAGGTAAGTACGCCGTCTATTTCTTGAATCTCCGGCTCTTAGCTTTGTATGGACTCATTGGTCGTTTACAAACGTTTGTACAAACTGAGTTCGGAGAGGAAGTGACGCCAGAAAGACCGCGCCCCACACAGGAAGTGACATCAGAAAGAACGCGCCACAGCCAGCTTCATAACAACCCGCTCGGTAACTCGGCGTCAACCACTAGAAAAATGGAGGCGAGTCAGCCAGTCAGCCATGCCTGTGTTTCTCCTTCTTGTACATGTACAGGCGCTTCTGGAAATCACACATGAATAGCTTAAGAGAAGGAAACTATTTCGTATACAACACATCTCAGACGGCAACATAGCAATGTTGAGCGACGGTTTTGGATAAGGCCTGGAAGAACGGCAGCCTGGTGGGATATGTTTGTCACCGAGTGTGTTGTACCAGAGGAATGGTAAGAGAAGGTTCGAATGTCCAGGTCAGATGTGATTCTACTTAGTCAGAAACTTTGTCCATTTGTCGAAGGAGAGACAACGAGAATGCGGGCTCCCGTAGACCATACTTGCCAACCCTCCCGGATTTTCCGGGGGACTCCCGAAATTCAGCGCCTCTCCCGAAAACCTCCCGGGACAAATTTTCTCCCGAAAATCTCCCGAAATTCAGGCGGACTCAGGTCCTCCACAATATAAAAAAGCGTACCTGCCCAATCACGTTATAACTATAGAATGATGGAGGGCGAGTTCTTGGTTTCTTAAGTGGGTTTATTGTTAGGCAGTTTCATTAACGTCCTCCCAGCGCGGCAACAACACACAACAACAGCAGTCAGTTTTTTGTATACCGTAAAGCAGTTCGTCTGCCGTAAACAGCAATGTTGTGACACTCTTAAACAGGACACTACTGCCATCTAGTGCATTTGATGAAAGCACTTTTGTGCGTGCCACACATCAATGCATCATCAGAGAGGGTGTTCAGCATGGTTCGAAAAATAGTGACAGAGAATAGAACAAGGATGGACAATTCAACCCTTAACTCAACAATGAGTAGATGAGTGTTATGTGTGTGTATATGTGTAAATAAATGAACACTGAAATTTAAGTATTTAATATATATATATATATATATATATATATATATATATATATATATATATATATATATATATATATATATATATATATATATATATATATATATAATTAAAAAAAATATATATAATAAAATAAATATATATATATATATATATATATATATATATATATATATATATATATATATATATATATATATAATTAAAAAATATATATATAATAAAATAAATATATATATATATATATATATATGTATATATATATATATATATATATATATATATATATATATATATATATATATATATATATGAAATACTTGACTTGGTGAATTCTAGCTGTAAATATACCCTTCCCTTTTTAGCCACGCCCCCAACCACGCCCCCGTCCCACCCCGATTTGCAAATCATTTTCAACCCATATTCAGTTGAATATGCTACAAAGACAACATATTTGATGTTCAAACTGATAAACCTTTTTTTTTTTGCAAATAATCATTAACTTTAGAATTTGATGCCAGCAACACGTAACAAAGAAGTTGGGAAAGGTGGCAATAAATACTGATAAAGTTGAGGAATGCTCATCAAACACTTATTTGGAACATCACACAGGTGTGCAGGCTAATTGGGAACAGCTGGGTGCCATGATTGGGTATAAAAACAGCTTCCCAAAAAATGCTCAGTCTTTCACAAGAAAGGATGGGGCGAGGTACACCCCTTTGTCCACAACTGCGTGAGCAAATAGTCAAACAGTTTAAGAACAACACTTCTCAAAGTGCAATTGCAAGAAATTTAGGGATTTCAACATCTACGGTCCATAATATCATCAAAAGGTTCAGAGAATCTGGAGAAATCACTCCACGTAAGCGGCATGGCTGGAAACCAACATTGAATGACCATGACCTTCGATCCCTCGGACGGCACTGTATCAAAAACCGACATCAATCTCTAAAGGATATCACCACATGGGCTCAGGAACACTTCAGAAAACCACTGTCACTAAATACAGTTTGTCGCTACATCTGTAAGTGCAAGTTAAAGCTCTACTATGCAAAGCGAAAGCCATTTATCAACAACATCCAGAAACGCCGCCGGCTTCTCTGGGTCCGAGATCATCTAAGATGGACTGATGCAAAGTGGGCAAGTGTTCTGTGGTCTGACGAGTCCACATTTCAAATTGTTTTTGGAAACATTCGACATTGTGTCATCCGGACCAAAGGGGAAGCGAACCATCCAGACTGTTAACGACACAAAGTTCAAAAGCCAGCATCTGTGATGGTATGGGGGTGTATTAGTGCCCAAGGCATGGGTAACTTACACATCTGTGAAGGTACCATTAATGCTGAAAGGTACAAACAGGTTTTAGAAAAATATATGCTGCCATCTAAGTGCCGTCTTTTTCATGGATGCCCCTGCTTATTTCAGCAAGACAATGCCAAGCCACATTCAGCACGTAAAAAAAGAGTGCGGGTACTTTCCTAGCCCGCCTGCAGTCCAGACCTGTCTCCCATCGAAAATGTGTGGCGCATTATGAAGCGTAAAATCTGACAGCGGAGACCCCGGACTGTTGAACGACTGAAGCTCTACATAAAACAAGAATGGGAAAGAATTCCACTTTCAAAGCTTCAACAATTAGTTTCCTCAGTTCCCAATCGTTTATTGAGTGTTGTTAAAAGAAAAGGTGATGTAACACAGTGGTGAACATGCCCTTTCCCAACTACTTTGGCAAGTGTTGCAGCCATGAAATTCTAAATTAATTATTATTTGCAAAAAAAAAATAAAGTTTATGAGTTTGAACATCAAATATGTTGTCTTTGTAGTACATTCAATCGAATATGGGTTGAAAAAGATTTGCAAATTATTGTATTCCGTTTATATTTACATCTAACACAATTTCCCAACTCATATGGAAACGGGGTTTATAATATATGTGATATACATTTTAAAAACAATACACAATAATACAGTCCATGGCATAACAGTCTCATGCATGAGAAAATGTGCATGCACACAGCAAATGCGTCATATGATTTAAATGTGTTCCTCCTGCTAGTTATTATTATTAAATATAATAAAACGCGTTGCATAGTATAAATATACAGAATGGCTTGAAATATTCCACAAAAACAGTGCTGTATAAAAATAATAATAATTGATTGGATTCCTCAACACTGAAAGCGTTTGACAGTGAAACCCATTATTCATTTACACCAGAGTCGCACATTGGTGTTGACAAGCAAAATTTACAAACACAGCTGTCCTTGGGGAAACTGATGGAAATATGGCAGCTCATTTGTACCAACAACGTCTTCTTGGACCAAACCACCAAACATTTTTTCATGCATATAGTGGGATGGGGTGGCACTGGAGGCAAGGGGTGGGTGAAGTGACACAAGGACAGTGACTGGGATGGCGGAAGCTTCCAATTAATACTAAGTAAATAATAATTGTGCTGACACTTAAATGCGGGCCAGGAATAGGAAGGCAGGGATGCGGACTCGTGCTCCAGTCCAGTACGGTCCACGTAAGCTCAGACTGAGTACGTCATTAGAGTGCTGCAGGAGTGACACAATTAAGGATCTGCATAATTGAAAACTAAATATTTTCTCTTCTGAATAGGGTAAATTAAATGGAAAGCAACAGTTAACTGCAGTAATTAACCACCACTCAATTATCTTTTTTTTCCTTTTCTCTTTCTTTGTAAACTCTATTTCAAAGCCCTTAGAAATGCTTGCAAAAGTGCAATCAATTTTCTTTTCAATGTAAAGCATAATGCCTCTGAGGTGAACGATCATCTTTTCATTTTTGTGTAGGCCTACCTTTTCAAATCATTGGCAGCCAAATATGCAAAACTGACTTTGATCCCCTTTAATTAATACACATTCATTTGATTACATTAGGAACTGCATTAAAAAGTGTTTAATGTACGTTTGCACTGAACATAGAACATTTTGGTTTTCTGTAGAAAATAGTTTAGTTTGTGGGACATGCCTTGAAACAACTTTTTTCTGCTTATAAATCCCAATTCTCCAAACAAGTTGAATACTTTTTTTTTTTTTGGCACACACAGTATGTGATATGTGAATACGAACATGAATATGTGATATGTTACCAGACTTTTAATTAGTATGATGCTTCTTCTCCCTGCAAAGGGCATCAGAGGCAACTGTGCCTTTCAGCATGACCTGTGCAGGTAGATCTCAAAAGGCTGTCGCCATAACATCATCAAACGACTCACTACACTCCATTCTGGACCATTTTAACCAAGGAAACTCCATGAAATCAGTCAACGTGCACTAAATGAAGTTTCGACATCAACGCAGGCATCCAAGTCAGTCAGGGACCTCCATCTTATTACCAGTCATAAGCCCCTCGCCACTTGCCTGTGGCACCAATTACTGGAGCTTACAGAGGGTGTGTGTGGTGAACCGTTACCACTTCAGCGCCGATGTGCAGTTGATGGCGGTTTCTCAGAGATGCAAGTACGATTATCTACACAATCTAGTCACGGTAGAATATGGAACTCAAGTGGGATTCTGATGAAAAACACAGACAGAGAACTCAGTTAATTGCATTAGTTAGCACATATAAAGGCTCCAAAAAAGGCCAAAGTAGTCAAAAAGGAACCAAACTGACACCTCATCCTCAGGTGTTTGTTCAAAAACCTTAGAGCAGTTTTCTAATCTAATCTTAAACAATTTTCCGATTTGCTGTAAGAAGAAAGGACATGGAAAAAAAAGGTTCCAGAAGATGACCCTAATGCAGGGATTCTCAACCTGTGGTATATGTTTACCACTAGTGGTACGTGGGCTCTATCGAGTTGTACGCCAAATAATTACTTTATTAAAGTACAGTGTTGTATGTTTCTATATTCAAACACAGTGTTACTGTTCCAACTGTGTGTAATGTTACAGTGGCCAAAAATACTAAACATAAGTGTTGAATAAAACCTCTGCCTTGCTTTTAATAAATACTTAGACATGCTACGCTACTGTATTTTAATGTAAGTATTGTTCTTAAGAACACTCCACAAGTATGGTTCTTAAAGGCCTACTGAAACCGACTACTACCGACCACGCAGTCTGATAGTTTGTATATCAATGATGAAATCTTAACATTGCAACACATGCCAATCGTTAGCTTACTAAAGTGCAATTTAAAATTTTGCGCGAAATATCCTGCTGAAAACGTCTCGGTATGATGACGTCAGCGCGTGACGTCACGGAATGTAGAGGACATTTTGGGGCCGCATGGTGGCCAGCTATTAAGTCGTCTGTTTTCATCGCAAAATTCCACAGTATTCTGGACATCTGTGTTGGTGAATAATTTGCAATTTGTTCAATGAACAATGGAGACAGCGAAGAAGAAAGCTGTAGGTGGGAAGCGGTGTATTGCGGCCGACTGAAGCAACACAAACACAGCCGGTGTTTCATTGTTTACATTCCCGGAAGATGACAGTCAAGCATTACCATTGGCCTGTGGAGAACTGGGACAACAGAGACTCTTACCAGGAGGACTTTGAGTTGGATGCGCAGACGCGGTACCGTGAGTACGCATGCAGCTGCGGCTTCCAAACATTTGATCGCTTGCCCGTACGTGCGTGCCGCTATGTGCATGTCACGTACGTAACTTTGGGGACTTTGGGGAAATATATGTGTTGTATGAACTTTGGGGAGGTGAACGGTACTTTGGGCTGTGGGATTGAGTGTGTTGTGCAGGTGTTTGAGTTGTATTGGTGGGTTGTATGGACGGGAAGGGGGAGGTGTTTGTTATGCGGTAGTAATTTGTGGCATATTAAATATAAGCCTGGTTGTGTTGTGGCTTATAGAGTATATATATGTCTTGTGTTTATTTACTGTTTTAGTCATTCCCAGCTGAATATCAGGTCCCACCCGCCTCTCACAGCATCTTCCCTATCTGAATCGCTCCCACTGCCTTCTAGTCCTTCACTCTCACTTTCCTCATCCACGAATCTTTCATCCTCGCTCAAATTAATAGGGGAATTGTCGCTTTCTTGGTCCGAATCGCTCTCGCTGCTGGTGGCCATGATTGTAAACAATGTGCAGATGTGAGGAGCTCCACAACCTGTGACGTCACGCTACTCGTCTGCTACTTCCGGTACAGGCAAGGCTTTTTTATGAGCGACCAAAAGTTGTGAACTTTATCGTCGATGTTCTCTACTAAATCCTTTCAGCAAAAATATGGCAATATCGCGAAATGATCAAGTATGACACATAGAATGGACCTGCTATCCCCGTTTAAATAAGACAATCGCATTTCAGTAGGCCTTTAAGATCAATACTTAGCGACTTGGACAAGACTGTGGAAGACGGCTGGAGGTACATGATCAGACGATATACTCTGGGGAAAACGAGGGCTATATACACATGAGGGAGGGTGACACAGGTGGACACAATCAGGCAATCTGGAAAGACATCAGACAGGAGGAAGGTATGTGGCCTGAAACGAGGGGAGGATTAGACTTTCAACATAAAACAAGAAGTTTGCCAGACAAACAGGACTTCCCTCACCGCAGTGTGACAACAACAGCTGAATGTATCGGACATTCAGCGCCGGACCTCAGGCTAAACTCAGCCTGGTCTCAGCTATCAACAGCTGTCTGGCAAAAGTGGAGCTGAACCCTTTTGATGGACTTCATCGTCGAAATCAATAACACAGATTTGACTCGAGCGAACGGCAACACGGACACGCAATGCTAACAAAAGGAATGCAAAAATCAGTGTTAAGTTGACTAAATTTTGCGGAACATCACACGCTGGTGGTTCAGCAAATGGAAGCCCAGTTGTACTTAACTTAGAAAAATTACTCAAGATGTGAGGAAGTATTTCCACATGGTGGCCATGTTGTAGTGGTCAGGCTGTAATATAAATGAGGTTTGGAGTTACTATAGTACTATAATTTACAGAACAAACCGGTAGAGCGGACGTCCAGAAATTTAAGGTGTCCTGGTTGGATTCCGTCATCCTAATCATTCGTTGTGTCCACAGGCAGGGCATTACGCCCTCTGGGTTGCCCACACCAGATACGATCCCCGGGTGCCCACTGCTCCTCAAAAGAAGATGGGTCAAATGCAGACTACATTTTACTGTACATACAGTACATTGTACTTATGTCAATAAAGACCATATTCTTCTCCTTCTTCTCAAGTCAACTATATTGCTACCTCCCGCTCGGGTGGTAGAGCGGCTGTGCCAGCAACTTAAGGGTTCCTGGTTCGATCCCCAGCTTCCGCCATCTTAGTCACGTCCGTTATGTCCTTGAGTAAGACACTTCACACTTGCTCCCGATGGGTCGTGGTTAGGGCCTTGCATGGCAGCTACCGCCATCAGTGTGTGAATGTATGTGTGTGAATGGGTGAATGTGGAAATAGTGTCAAAGTGCTTTGAGCACCTTGAAGGTAGAAAAGCGCTTTACAAGTATAACCCATTTAAATGAGTGTAAAGGTGACCCTATGGGTGTTATTTCATGGTAAATGGTAAATGGTAAATGGGTCGTACTTGTAGAGCGCTTTTCTACCTTTTTAAGGAACTCAAAGCGCTTTGACACTATTTTCCACATTCACCCATTCACACACACACATTCACACATTCACACACTGATGGTGGGAGCTGCCATGCACGGCGCTAACCAGTCCCATCAGGAGCAAGGGTGAAGTGTCTTGCTCAAGGACACAACGTACGTGACTAGGATGGTAGAAGGTGGGGATTGAACCAGTAACCCTCAGATTGCTGGCACGGCCACTCTCCCAACTTCCCCACGCCGTCATGTTTAAAAGGACCTCATGATGTTAAAAACTAACTATTTAGTAGGTTGTACACTTTTTTTTTCTGCTCTAACTATGAAAATATTTGATATAAAAAAATAATACTACTTTGCAGAAATTAATTTATCGCGGCCATGCCCGGTCTTAATTAACTGCGATAAACAGGGGATGACTGCAGACCAAAAACACATGTCTTAAGAGGTTCTTAGGAGGTTGTGTATTTACCATAAATGTGGATCAGGTTCCAATAAAAAGGTTTGACTGTAACAATCTCTAGAATTACTTTTGTACATCGAGTAATAACTTAATTGAAATGGAAAAAAAAAATACAACTGTTAGTGTCATGATTGGCTTAGCCAGTGTAAGATCCCAACGCACAGCAAAAACTAAAGAATAATAATAACTAAAAGCACACTCAAAAGGAGTGAGGGAGAACAACTAAGGAAGCAGACAGAACGTGTGGCGAGGTAACAGTTAACACTACACGGCAGCGCCAGGGAAGAGCCACAGGAAATGAGAAATGTGAGTGTAGCCAGAGTAAAGCAGAGGAGCACAACTGGAAGGGTGAACCATCAGGAATCTACTGACGCCGAATGAAAAGCCTGGAGAGCTAAAGTAGTCAGGAGGAAATGAGTATCAGGTGTGTTCGCAGGTGTCTCCGCCCAATGACCCAGAAACCAGCCCCTGCAACAAAAGAAGACGGTTAGCTCATGTTAAGCTCTAAAGTCGCCAAAACGATTGTATCCATATTTCAAAGCTGACTTGGACAAAATAAACTAATTATTGGAAAATAAATGATAATGATAAATGGTTTATACTTGTATAGCGCTTTTCTACCTTCAAGGTACTCAAAGCGCTTTGACAGTATTACCACATTCACCCATTCACACACACATTCACACACTGATGGCGGGAGCTAAAAAAACTAATAGTTTTTCTGGTGAGCCACTCTTGTTTTTACTTTTAGAGGTGAGTACTAGTTCATTTCAAAGAAACTGCTGTGTGCCCCAAAACATGGTCAAACTAAAACATATCTTTTCCGTGTTAGTGAGCTGCTTCAACTCCAAGTTTTACTGGGTTACTTACTTCGGTAGACGCACACACACAAGCACATGCACAGACACACACATATACACACATATACACACACACGCTATGAAAGGAGGCAAAACCTTATTTCAACTCCGAGCACCTGTTCTTGCCTATAGGGTGCAAAGAAAGTATGAGTGAGGCAAGATGACAGACACACAGAAAAGAGTGTTTTCCAAAAAAAAAACAGGCAGGCATCTTTTAAAATGGTGTGTAGATTTGCATGCGACTGAGTTGCGTTTACCTGTTGAATGGTGCAAGGCTCAAGAGCGTCTTTTTGTCTTCTGAGCTACAGATGACTCTCTGAGCCCAGAAGTGAAGATGTTGCAGAATGCCAATAGGAACCCCCCTAAACTCCCACCCTCTTTCTTCTCAGTCCTTAGTTGAAGACAGAGTCAAAAAGAAGAAAGACATGTAGGCCGTGGGAGAGGGTAAAGAGTGCAGGGTGAGGCATGCATGAGATGTGACCGTTACGAGGCGACCATCTGAACATGACGATATAGGTATACTGTACCAAGCAGGGTGCCTATGGAATCAGGTAATCCAATTCAAATAAATTCCACACAAAAGTTCCTGTCTCAAGAGCAATAACACCAATGTTCAATATGCGCACATTTTGTGGAATATTTCAGTCAAATGTTAGTCAGAAAAAGACATGATAGCAAAAAGATGCATGCGTGGCTGTGTTGTCGTCTACCTTTATGAGGAGTGCTCATGGACGTGATTATTTTGCATTCCAGTCCGTTGGTTTAGAGCAAAGCAGCCCACATACAGATGCAACAAAACAACTGCCAGTTTGTAACATTTATGCTCATACATAATGAATGAAATTGAGAGTATCCACGTAGCTGTATTTTCTATGGCAAATACTCCCAGTGTGGCGCGCTCTGCGGAAAGGATAGCAAACCAGACAGGCCGCACTTTTAAACCAGAACACCCCTCAAAGTGTCCCCCAATGTCAATTGTATATTTCCAGCTGAATGGTAGCTGGAGAATACCACCATTTGCTTGGCAGGTCAGAGAGAAAGCTTACCTCGGCAGGCAACGTGAAGGTCATGTTTATTTTGCACATGCATGTATTTTTCAATTGCTCTGCTGATAGGCTCCACGGGCTCCATTGCTCCATATGGACCGCATTGGACAAGCTATTTGCTCAGTAGAAACTTCAAAGCTGCCATTGATGCAGTGTGGAACAAAATGTGCACGTGTTGTTTTGTTAGGTGGTCCTAGTTTGTTACAGCACCTTTTCATAACTCCTGAAACCTAGGATTAAAAAAATAGCGTGCAATAATGATTAACTAGTCATTGACTCAGTTAAACTGATATATGATGATGTTGAAAAGACGAGTTTGGCTGAGATAAGACATGGTCACGGACATGGTAGACAGAAATGGATACATGAAATGTGTTGAGACGAACAAGACAGATTTGATAGAAAAATGAGACAGAATTGAAGAGACCAGGCACAAGAGATGGTGACTACTATATCGATGAGAGGAATTTGATGACAAATATGACATTTGATAGACATGACTGATTTATTGAGACAAAATGACCCAATAGATGGAATAAACAAGATTCTCGATGAGAAGAATATGATGAGATATGTTACCTGAGATAAGACATTATAAATGGGATAATACAAATTAATGAGATGGACAAGATATCTAACAAAATAGATGTTGACATTGTGATGATATACGTACAATAGATTACTTAAATTATGTAAATGAGTTCAATAAGATGGATGAGATAAATGATATAAATGAGATGGATGAAGTAAATAAGATAAATGTTGACCCTAGTGTGTGAACGTGAGTGTGAATGTTGTCTGTCTATCTGTGTTGGCCCTGCGATGAGGTGGCGACTTGTCCAGGGTGTACCCCGCCTTCCGAGATAGGTTCCAGCACCCTCTGGGACCCCGAAGGGAAAAGCGGTAGAAAATGGATGGATGTAAAGGAGATGGATGAGGTACTGTTGTGACAATCTGTCACTTGATTTCTGTTTGTCTTTCCTTGTTTTGTGTTTATTTCCTATCGGTGCTCTTATTTTGGTTCAATTTCCTGCTTGTCTCCCCACCTGCTGCTGATTGGCAGCCTTGCCACACCTGGTGTTAATAAGCAGGGTGCTATTTATGCCGGCCTCGCCTGTTCCTCAATGCTCGAGGATTGATTTATGTTTTGGACCGTTTACATGCACGACTGCTTCTTTTTCTGTTTAAATACCGGTATATTAAAATCATCTTACCTGCTCATTGTTCTCCTGGCTCCTGCATATCGTTCACCTGGTTCCTACATCTTGGGGTCACTACAACTGCAGCCATGCGAGCTCCCAACAACTATATTAGATGTAAGAGGTAAACGAAATGTATTTGTAAATGAGATGGATGAGATAAATGATATAAATGAGGTAAATGAGATGGATAAGATATATTAGACGTAAGAGATAAACAGAATGTATTAGGTAAATGAGATACATTAAAGAAATGCGATGGATGGTCTATATTACATAAATAAAGTAAATGAGATGGATAATTAAACTTGGATGATCCAGGTACATGACATGGATGAGGTAAATGAGACGGATGATGTACCTGAGATGGATGATGTAAATGAGATCCAGTAAACCAGGTAAATGAGATGGATAAGGACCATGACATGTATGAGATTAGATGTATGTGGTGAATGAGATTGAATAAGTAAATTACATAAATGTAGTTATGAGATAGATGAGGTCAATTAGATGTGTGAGGTAAATACATTGGATGCGGTAAATTAGATGGACGAGGTAAATACAATGAAGTATTAGATGAGGTAAGAGAGATGGATGAGGTAAATGACATGTATTAGTTAAATGATATAAATTATATGGATGAGGTAAATTATATAAATGAGATGGGGGATATAAATGAGATCAATAAGGTACATGAGATGGACGAGGAAAATTAGATGCATTTGTTAAATGAGTTAAATTAGATATATTAAGTAAAGTATATAAATGAGATGGATAAAATACATGAGATGGCTATGGTCAATAAAATGGATGAGGAAAATGAGATGGATAATGTACATGATATGCTTGAGATAAATCAGATAGATGATGCAAATGAGATTCAGTAAACAAGTTAAATGAGATAAATGAGGTTAATGAGAAAGGTGAGGTGAATTAGATGTATGAGGTAAATTAAATTGATGAGGTAAGTGAGATGGATTACGTATATTAGATGGATGAGATTAATGGACTACATTTTGTAAGTGAGATTGATGAGGTAAATGAGATGTATTCTGTAAATGAGGTAAATGGGATGGATAAGGCAAATGAGGTAAATGACTGCGGTAGATGGCATATATGAGATAGATGAAGTAATTATATAAATGAGATGGATGATATAAATTAGATCAGTTATATGAATAAGATGGATAATGTAAATGGGATGGATGAAGAAAATTCAATGGATAAGGATAAATGAGGTGGATGAGATAAAGGTAATAAAGTAAACAAGGTAAATGAGTTGGATCAAGTACATGAAATAGATGAGATAAAGGAGATACAGTAAACAAGGGAAATGAGATGGATAAGGCATATGAGATATGAGATCAATGAGATGTATGAGGTGAAAGAGATGGATACGTTTATGAGATAAATGAGGAAAATGAAATGGATGAGGTAAATGGAACGCATGAGGCAAATTAGATGTGTGAAGAAAATGAAATGGATGAGATAATTGCGATGTATGAGATTAGACAAGATATACACGATGGATGAAGAGAGTTAAGATAAATACAAAGATAAGCAAGCTTTGTTATGATAACGATACTTTTCACATCATACATTAAATGAGGATCACATTCCCCTGAGAACTCCCCATTGTTTTTGGTCTATTTCTTTTTTTTAGAATAACACATTTCGGGGGGGGAAAAAATAGTCCTGTCATGCAAAACACAAATATCCTCGATACAACGGGCACTGGTTCCTAAGAGGTTTGTACGCACACCTTCATCATTGTCATGTGCTAATATCCATATTAAACTGTTGTCATATAACATATGTATTTATTAATGGTGAAGAAAAATCTAACTGGGAAAAAACCTACAAAACAGAAGCTTACAATCACAATTACTGTTATGTTTCTGAATAACACAATCAGTTTAATGTCATCACGTTTCCCGTGAGTATCTGCCAACCACCATCTTAGAAAGGCACCAAGGAATTCTTACATTTGTAAAGCGGGCAATAAAGACAGAAAGATGGCACGAATTCAAGGACTATAAACTTGCGGTCGGGTATTTTGCATGTTTGTATGTGTGTGTGTGGCCCAAATGTTAGCAGTCAGAACCGGGCCAGCAGACAGTCATTAAGCCCAGAGGCCTGGGGCTACAAAGTTAATTCCCCCCTACCCAGAGGGGGTACATATAGGTGGAAGGCAGATGAGGATGAAGAGGAGAGGGGGCTGTGAAGCTGGCTTCACACAAACAGCACTGTCAGCAAGAGTGGAGCCAGATGAAGGATGGAAGAGGAGGAGGGAGAGATGGCTCTGAAGGATGGACAGAGAAGCTGAAGATAAATGGCGAGTTGGGAAACGTAGGGAGGAGAAGGGGAACACAGTAAAGGGGGCAAAAAGAATTAACGTCAGGTGGTTGGACAGGCAGAGGGTGAGATGAAGGGGACATGAACGAGCGGGGTAATGGAGCGGGAGAAAAGAATGGGGGAAGGAGGCCGAGAGATACTGTAAAATGGACTGTGGAGTGATAAATAGAAGGCGAGGATGAGAAAGAGGAAGGGAGGAGCGGGGGATTGGAGCTATAGGAAGGCTGACAGGAGGAGTTGTTTTGCAAAACAACAGGAAGTCTTCTGACTCAGACCAGCGTGACAGGATAAGCGAGGAGGAAGATTAATTAGAGCCAGCAATAAGCGGCGTCGTACAACAACAATATGTGGAAGTGAAGTATTTGTCCAAGAGCTAAAAAGAGATCACCAATGCACATCTTTGAACTATTTCAGTCTCGGAGGGGAAAGGCGTAATTGTGTGTACACGTGCATCCAATGATCATGTCAGAGGAAATCTGCATGTTGACTTTTGACTTTTTGAATATGATGTGAAAGTCTGGATTCTCCATATAAAATCAACACAAGCAACCCTTAGAGGGATCCATCAAGCCAGCAGGATAAAAACTAAGTACGTCAACAACAAACATATATATATATATATATATATCAGTGACGTGCGGTGAGGTTGATGGCTGGTGAGGCACTGACTTCATCACAGTCAGATTTACAAACATATGAACCCTAAAGAGAATCTTATTCACCATTTGATTGGCAGCAGTTAACGGGTTATGTTTAAAAGCTCATACCAGCATTCTTCCCTGCTTGGCACTCAGCATCAGGGCTTGGAATTGGGGGTTAAATCACCAAAAATTATTCCTGGGCGCGGCGCCGCTTCTGCACACTGCTCACCTCCCAGGGGGTGATCAAGGGGATGGGTCAAATGCAGAGGACACATATCACCACACCTAGTGTGTGTGTGACAATCATTGGTACTTTAACTTAACTTTAACTTTACACATACAAACTGTAGCACACAAAAAAGCACATTTAATTAAAAAAACGTTATTATGGTCTTACCTTTACTTATAAGTGCGGGAAAAGTGGTGTTCGTGTTGGAGGAGTTGTGAATGAATGAAATATGAAATCCGTGCTGCAGTCTGCAGGTGTACCTAATGTTGTGTCCCTGCAGTCGTTCACGGCTCCTCCGGCGCGAGCATTGTTGTTTTTGTACTTTTTGGCTTCTTGTTAAGTGACTTTTTTTGGGTGGATTCGGTCTTGCACGTGGAGGGTTTGGGTGTGGGCTTTGGTTGGTGTGGCGCTCCCGTCGGGGGGAGCACCGGCACCAGGAGGCGGGATTACTGCGAGCCTCACACAGTGCGTCTTCGCAGCAGTTTTATGATTGCTCAGCACAATAAATACTTTACACACATACAGTTGTTGACAAAATACACTGTACATTATATACCTCAGCTAACTAAACTATGGAAATGTATAACATAATTCATATAGCAATACGGTCTCACTGCACAGCAGGCCAGCAGTTAGCCGAATCCGCAATCCATGTTGAGGCACAACTGAGTGACGTGCCTCAACTGGCTGCTGATCACCGCACCGTCTCTTCTCAGTATTTGAACGGCAAATGTGAAAATTCAGCGATTTTGAATAAAAATAATCTAAAACTGGTGAAGTTAAATGGAAAATAACTTTATAGTATAATCACTTAATACATATAACAATTTAATAATTTTTTTTTCTTTTTACATTTTTTTTCTTTCCATGATGGCAGGTGAGGCCCCACCTCACCTGCCTCTAGTGACCGCACGTCACTGATATATATATATATATATATATATATATATATATATATATATATATATATATATATATATATATATATATATATATATATATATATTGTATATATTATATAAAAATATAATATAATATAATATATCAGTATATATTATATATTGTATATATAATATGTAAATATTACATATTTGTTATATTTTATATTGCTACTACGGTACATTTTTAGTCTACTTTATACCTGCATTGTTCCTCCAAAACTGGTCACTCTCATAGGGATGTTCTACCGTCACTTTGAATGCAGCGTCATTGTTAATGGTGAGCCATCTACATGGTTCACTGTAGAGTCTGGTGTGCGGAAAGGGTGTACTATTTCCCCCATTCTCTTCCTGATTGCCATAGACTGGGTCATGCGGAATACAACTGACAGACCCAGGGGTATCCAGTGGACTTTGTTCTCCCAACTTGAAGACCTAGATTTTGCTGATGATCTTGCTGTCTTTGCACCAAAGCACATCCATCTGCAGGAGAAAACTGACAGACTGAACAAATTCGCCCAACGGGTAGGGCTGAACATAAATGTGTCCAAAACACAAGTGATGTGCATTAATGCCACTCCAGATGTACCAATCACAGTGACTGGACACCCTCTCGACTATGTTGAGAACTTTACCTATTTGGGAAGTCTCGTCAGCAAGGACAACGCTGCACAAAAGGACATTAGAGCAAGACTCGGAAAGGCACAAAGTGCTTTTGCTAGGTTACACACCATCTGGAAGTCTAAGCAATATAGCTTAAAGGGGAACATTATCACAATTTCAGAAGGGTTAAAACCATTAAAAATCGGTTCCCAGTGGCTTATTTTATTTTTTGAAGTTTTTTTCAAAATTTTACCCATCACGCAACATCCCTAAAAAAAGCTTCAAATTCCCTTATTTTACACATCGTTATATAGACCCGTCCATTTTCCTGTGACGTCACATAGTGATGTTAATACAAACAAACATGGCGGATAGAACAGCAAGCTATAGCGACATTAGCTCGGATTCAGACTCGGATTTCAGCGGCTTAACCGATTCAACAGATTACGCATGTATTGAAACGGATGGTTGTCGTGTGGAGGCAGGTAGCGAAAACAAAATTGAAGAAGAAACTGAAGCTATTGAGCCATATCGGTTTGAACCGTATGCAAGCGAAACCGACGAAAACGACACGACAGCCAGCGACACGGGAGAAAGCGAGGATTAATTCGGCGATCGCCTTCTAACCAACGATTTGTATGTGTTTGTTTGGCATTAAAGGAAACTAACAACTAACAACCTGTAACACCTGTAACAAAATAATGGGGAGACTTCACTCAGGTTAAACATACCTAAATAGACACAAAATACTGCATTACACAAGACTACCCGAATGTACTCGAATGATTGAAAAAAATAAATGTTTTTAAGCTAAATTATTGGTAAACACAGTTTATGTATAATAATTTACGTAAAACCGCGAGTAATGAATAAAGTTTTCATCAATTAATATATTCTGTAGACATACCCTCATCCGCTCTCTTTTCCTGAAAGCTGATCTGTCCAGTTTTGGAGTTGATGTCAGCAGGCCAGGGAAGCTAGGGTCGATATTCTTCTCTTGATCATCTTCGGTGGCATAAGGGACGGTAGAGCGGTGTGAGCCAAGACATCCAGGGGTTTAGCTCGCTCGTCTGCGGGAACAAACTGCCACCATTGCTTGCCGTGCTACCGAGGTCCTTTGTCCCTGAATAGCTCACACACTCCGGCAGATTCAATGGGGGTCTGGCGGCAGATTTCTTTCGACTTTATCGTTGGAAATGCATCTGCTTTGAGTGTCGCAGGATATCCACACATTCTTGCCATCTCTGTCGTAGCATAGCTTTCGTCGGTAAAGTGTGCGGAACAAACGACTGACCATTTCGTCGACTTTCCCCACACCCTCATATTTTGAACAAATTTCGTCCAATTTCTTGCCACTTTTGCATCTTTGGGCCACTGGTGCAACTTGAATCCGTCCCTGTTGGTGTTGTTACACCCTCCGACAAAACACCAACGAAAGTGAGAAAATGGCGGATTGCTTCCCGATGTGACGTCACGTTGTGACGTCATCGCTCCGAGAGCGAATAATTCGCCAAAATTCCCCCATTTAGAGTTCGGAAATCGGTTAAAAAAATATATGGTCTTTTTTCTGCAACATCGAGGTATATATTGACGCTTACATAGGTCTGGTGATAATGTTCCCCTTTAAGAACAAAGGTCCGATTTTACAACAGTAATGTAAAATCTGTATTTTAAGGCACGGCGTGGCGCAGTGGAAGAATGGCCGTGCGCGACCCGAGGGTCCCTGGTTCAATCCCCACCTAGTACCAACCTCGTCATGTCCGTTGTGTTCTGAGCAAGACACTTCACCCTTGCTCCTGATGGGTGCTGGTTAGCGCCTTGCATGGCAGCTCCCTCCATCATTGTGTGAATGTGTGTGTGAATGGGTAAATGTGGAAGTAGTGTCAAAGCGCTTTGAGTACCTTGAAGGTAGAAAAGCGCTATACAAGTACAACCCATTTATTGTTGTACGGCTCGGAGTGCTGGCAAGTAACATCCTACGACATGAAAAAAGTCGAAGCCTTCCACAATGGATGCCTCAGGAAACTCTGTCGAATCTTCTGGCCCGAGAAAATATCCAATGCACATCTATACAAGAAGACCAAGTGCAACAGTGTGGTGCTAGAGATCAAATGCCGCCGATTCCAATGGCTGGGGCATGTTCTGAGGATGGACCAAGACCGCATCCCCAAGATTGCACTACGTTGGACTCCACCTGGGAAAAGGAAGCAAGGCCGGCCCAAGAACACGTGGCGGCGTACGGTGACAGCTGATGAACCAAACCTGGGGCGAGACACAGCATGTTGCTCAAGACAGGTCCAGATGGAGGCAGATCGTCGAAGCCTTATGTCCCGTTAGGGTCGAAGAGGATTAAGTAAGTAAGTAATACCTGCATTATCCTTTCCATCCTTACACTTTGTAACTGAGCTACTGTGTGGAACAATTTCCCTTGTGGATCAAAAGTTTGTCTTAGTCTAAAAAACATATAGCTCCCTGGTTTAATAGGTTGCAAATCTTGGATGATAAATATACATTGATTTAGGTTGATGAATGGAGTCAGTCTGGCTTTTGCACTGGGAATAGTTGTGCAAATGTCATTATGAGTTTTACAAAAACATGTTGCATTCCCCTGCTATCAATGCTTTGTTACATTTTTCATGAGCATTTTGTTCACAGTAACATTATTGTTCATTCCATGCTTAACAAAGTAACATGCAGGCACGCATAGGAGTACCCGGAAATATCTAAATGTCCTCCAATAAGCACACACATGTAGTATTTTATTGTATTGTAATAAGGTCACTTACAAAGGGTACTAGGAGCAAACAGTTACACAACAGTCAAGCACCCAATAGCACACATGACATACATTATGTAATAACACAATATTGCACAGTATTGCAGTCTAAAGCCTGACATTTGTCAATATAAACAAGATCAATTAATTATAGTTGCATTTCACTTGGATACAAAATATCCAAGTGTATTAGAAAGTATCCAGTAACAAACGTGTCCGCATCATTCAATTTACTGCATCATTAGATTAACTTAAAGAGTTAATGTGGCCAGCAGTCCGCTTTTCCCTCTTCTGCGGGAGCACCTAGAAGCTCTACTGAAAGCGCCGCTAGACACGCTCCCGCGCTCCCGCGCTCGCTGCGCAGACCACGCTCACGCGTCGCCACAGCCGAAGACAATCTGCAATCAACGCACCTGGAACTAATGAAAGGCGACAGGATAAAGAGCCTCGCCGCTGACTTCTCCTCGTCGGAACGTGGCCCTGTGTACAGTAAGCCTCGCGTCTCTGACTTCCCTCCTGCTCTCTCTCGTTTTGCTTGTCTCCCTCGTGCCTCATCCTGATTGTCCTTGTTGTCTCTTGTCCACTACAGCCTCCGTGTCTCAGCTTTTGCTGTGCGCGTCTGCTGCTGCTCTTTCCCCTGGACCTTGATTGCCTTCCCAGATCCTTTACCCCACGCTTGGACTTCTGGACGCCTCTCTCCTGCCCCACGACCCCGCTCGGACCACAGACCTCTTTGCCTCTTCCCCTCTGGACTTGATCACTGCCACATCCAACACACACTCCAACAAACCCTCCGGTATTTACATACAAGTAATTTCCACACATAATATTCCATTCACACACATAGTAGCATACACACCCCACGTAATCATCAAGTGCTCAATAAAACCTGTTGAGCTTGATCCTCTGTTGTTGTGCCGTCTCTTTCCCCCTTGTCGACACATAACAATTAGTTGTTGCCCCCAAAAATACCACTCTGCTTCAACTTAAAGACTGCATAAGTCCATTCCAGACAGTTAATACTAAATTGGTTAATGTTTTTCATACCTACTATTGTTCTCTGTTTGTCTAAGTTCACAATATTTCCTAACATTCTACACTACAAAATAGTCTCAGCTGTTTTAGTCCTAGTTGTCGATGGAATTTGTGACTGTTAAAACATGTGCATGAGTTGAATGGTAGTTTCTATTAATTATGTAAAATTTTAGTGCATCAAATATACTGTAAAGCATATTCTGGAATACACCAAAATAATCAATTGTAATTTAAATTCTACTTCCTTCAATCCTAATTGGAATTTTCATGCTACTTCATATTTTTAACCTTAATTTAAATTCATGGTATTCAATTGGAATTTATAATATGTTTTGCATTTGTTTCGGATTTTTGCACAAACGTTACACATGCTGCTTCTGTCATATATCATGTAAACAACATTTGCTTGTATTGTTTTTTTTAACTGGCTCATGTTAATACATATCTTGAGTTCCTTATCAATTCATGTCATAATTTTACTACATTGATATTCTAAAAGTAAAGGTGTCCTGGTCAACATTTTTGCCCTGTGATCTATCTACTTTTTGGGCCTCAGATCTGATCCAATTTTGAGTTCCAATACTTTAACAATGTATTATAGATCTTAAAAGGTTTTACAGCAAGTGACTAAGGTAAACACAGTAACACATTTTTATAAAGCTTATTACATTTAGACTTTTCTAGTATTGTTGTCAGTTATGTATTGCATTTGTGATATTGAATGCTACAGACCCATTTTCAAACAATATAACAATGGAATTGTGCACAATAACTAAACAAAAGCAAAATGTACTCTTACCTTTGTCATTTAAATCATTTAGGTTTTGTCCTCAGAGCCTCCTGTATCCAGAGACTCACTTTTGCAAACAATAACAAAAAAATGAGCAAAAAGGAACAAGAAAAAGAAAAATATCGAGCTACTTACTTCAGTATTGTGTATATTCTAATACTATACTACAGGGGTCACCAACCTTTTTGAAACCAAGAGCTACTTCTTGGGTACTGATTAATGCAAAGGGCTACCAGTTTGATACACACTTAAATAAATTGGCAGAAATAGCTAATTTGCTCAATTTACCTTTAACTCTATGTTATTATTAATAATTAATGATATTTATCTTTGTGGAAATCCTGATCATCTTAATGATTTCTCACAATAAATATATATAGAAACAGATAAATATCAATATGCAACACTTTATTTTTATATTTTCTCTAAGTGCACATTTTTCAAATTGAACATATCCCATTTTAACTAGCTAGCCACTGACATTTTTTAACAAATCATGAATTACTTTGCACCATGTTTGTACAAATAATAAGTCATGTAAAATACAAAAGTCAACTCTCAAATTTTTAAATAAATCATGTCACACTTTGAACTGGACACCAAATCTGTTACCTGTTTCTTTGTCAGTTAGTGAAGACCAAGTCTTTAAAATATTTTCTTGGATTTTCAAATTCTATTTGAGTTTTGTCTCTCTTAGAATTAAAAATGTCGAGCAAAGCGAAACCAGCTTGCTAGTAAATAAATACAATTTGAAAAATAGAGGCAGCTCACCGGTAAGTGCTGCTATTTGAGCTATTTTTAGAACAGGCCAGCGGGCTACTCATCTGGTCCTTTCGGGCGACCAGGTGCCCGCAGGCACCGCGTTGGTGACCCCTGCTATACTAGATATTCAGAGTATCAACATCTGGGGTTAGCTTCTTGTGTTGTCTTAGGTGTGTACTTTTTCCTTAAGTCCTCCAGTGATAATGTACTGTTTATTTTCCAACATGGTGGTGAGGAATGTTATCTTAGAAGCGAATTCGAACTATGGATGGATGGCGCCTTCGTTACAGCCTGCTCTCAAATATGAGACATGAACCCTCCTGGAATTCACGCAACTCCTGCATGTGTATAACATACCAAAATGTAATTGTGTCTCCTTAAGCGTTAACCCCTTTTGAAGGAATGTTTCACGTGAGTACAATCTTTAGCCGTGTAAACACTGGGACACAGCTGCGGCAACGATTGGCTAAGATCAGCAGCTCATCAGCCGAACAGGTAAACCAGGTAAATATCAAACATCTCTAGCTAACATAATTTAGTGTTTTGTTTAGTTTAAACTTAAATATATACAGTAAAATTCTTTATTTCATCTTTATGCTTTTCACAGCCTCTGCACAGCAATCTGTGTAATGCAACACTTTGGTATTTTAATTTGGCATTTGTAGCTTTTATTCATCACTTTCATCATCATTGTTGTTCAGCTTCAGTAGCTTTTGTATCAACTTAATAGGCAGTACGAAGGGAATTCAAACAGAGAAAAACATTTGCACTTTGTATGGGAAGGGTGGGCTATTAGTTTGTCTGTCCAAACCCAGAAATGTTGGACCTTTTCCAGCATAAATATAAAATGTTGGATTATGATTACAAAAAACATTGGATGAACAGAGAAACTAGTGTTGTGTTTATTGACATTGATCTGATGTCATCCATATACTGTCCAAAGACACATTGTCTGGGGATTACTGTGATGTATTTTTTGGCATTTTAGCTGGACGCTCTTCATTCACAAACAATTTCTAAGGAAAACTGCAGTTCATAGTTACAAGAACAACTTGATAGCTTGGAGTCGGTAGGCAAGCAGAGTTATTCCACCGCCAAGATGATGATCTAACTAGCTGAGAGCCCGCTGTTCTTTAAAGAGTGGTTAATAAATAAACAAACAGACCCAATTCTGTGGGTTCTGAAAACAGACCATGTGCACTGAGCTGCAGAGTATTACCTCCTCACATTGAGCCCAGGCATTAACCACACACCATCTGACCCAGTGATCTGATTGGAGTCGCAGCTTCTGTCGCCTGCTACAGTGCATCTGCACAGTGTATCACCGATGCCAAATCTGTAGACAAGGTCAACATGTTTTGTGATTTACCCCCTCCACCCACCACTATCCCAACCGATCTGTCTCTAAATCGACATCAGTAAAAAATGGAACAGCCATCCAGAGTGTGTGAGAGCCCACGTCCTCAGAAACCAAAAATGACAATTACGGGCCTAATAAAAATGACTAAACAAAGACTCAGAGTTTCTGAAGTCTGACAGCACAAATAGACACTAAATAATTTTGAGGAATACTTTCTTCAAACGTCTGTTGCTGTAATGAAGTCTAAACAGGGACATGAACCTTGTCCTATAGTTGCACTCTAAAGCAGCCTTTTGCAAACAATTTAGACTTTTTTCTTCTCCAAAATACAATATTATAATATGGGGTGTTTACAGTACCTAACATTGGCATACAGTATACAAATACAGTGGTAACTCTGTTTTTGTTAGTAAGCCCATCCGAAAGGCCCGACCAAAACTATTTTTCCCACAAGAAATAATACCAATCAATCCATTTGGACCTCAAAACACATTTTATAGAGAATAAATATACAAACATAGTTGTACATGCAGAAAACAATGTGAAATACATGTAAAGGTTGAACTAATGGATACATCATCATCTTTACCTTTATTGAAGACTCTTGATGGCAAAGATGGCAATTAGCGGACAGATGGGAGAGTTGCAACATTATTTCTTGAATCCAATAGTGTTTCTTTGGCCCCATGGTGGATTTTTTTCAATCTGTACTGAAGAAATAAATGTTCACAAGCATTGCGTATGTCGTCACAGTTATCGTATGGCCCGACTTCCTCATTTTGGTAAAAAAAAAAGAAAATCTGCAAAAATTCCATCCATCCAATTTTCTACCGCTTGGCCCTTTCAAATTTATTTATTTATTTTTGTTTTGTAGGTTAAAGTGTTTCATAGATTGTTCTCCTGATTTAATGTTGCTTATCAATTTGAATTTAATATTTTTGATTGGTATTATTCAATTTATTTTTTCAGTATCAAATGCTTCAAGTCGGTCAAAAAAATGTTTACACAGTAGTTTAAATAAGCGTACAATATACATTCACTGTACAAACATACATATACACATACTGTACATATACATTCACTGTACAAACACATATACACATTCTGTACATATACAAGTACATATGCATACATACACTCATGCACATAATCACGTTTCATCAAACATATATTAACGATGTTGCCCTAGGGTAAACTGGGTATAACACATGGCACACTGACAAACCTATTGTTACTATAACAAGCTACAAGGTTAATGTAGGTTGCTTCTCTTTCTTCCCCTCCATTTTTATGCACTCTTTCGTATCTCAAGTTATCCTTACGTATATGTATTGTTGCATTTGAACAACTGTATTGTTGATAATAAAGGTAAAGTATTGGTATGGTTCATTATCAATAGCGCTATTTCTATTGGTATTTGAATTGCTCCATTTGTAGTGTAATAATGCTCATTGTCATTACTGTATTATTTTTTATTTTCGCTAACAGCTTATTTGCTATCACTTTTACCATCATATTTGTACATGTCATATTTGCTGATGTTGCTCTATTGTTGTTGTTGTGTTTGCTGTTGTTGTTTTTGTCTCTCTGTATAATCCCCCTCTTGTCCCCACAATTTCCCCCTCTGTCTTCTTTTTTTTCTCTTTCTATCCCCTCCTGCTCCGGCCCAGCTGCACCAGATGATAATATAAATACATTTAATAAAGTCAAATTCAAATAAGGCAACAAGAGAAGTATCCTACACTTCTCTTTTGTAAAATAAATCTGAACAGCCAATATGGACATCAACTATATGATTTGCCGGAGAAGCTGGACAGGACAAAAATAAATAAAAATTAAAAAATTAAAAAATTAAAATTAAATAAGCGTACAATTTTTTTATTTTTTTCATTTCAGGCTAATCTTTTTTGTTACAGACTGAAAACAATGTTAATAAAGATATCGTTTGTTGTAAGTTGATGTATAGTTTTTTCTTTTTTGTTTTCTTTAGAGTTAATAGGGATACAATGTGATGGCTTAACAAGAGTCTGATGCTAAATGTTATTTTATTAATTCCATTCCTCATTCATATTGTCATATTCGTAAAATTATAATACTCTCTATAAAATGTGTTTTGTGTTCATATGTCTGGACCATTTTTTAATATCCATCCATTCATCCACTTTCTACCGCTTGTCCCTTACGGGGTCGCGGGGGGTTCTGGAGCCTATCTCAGCTGCATTCGGGCGGTAGGCGGGGTACACCCAGGACAAGTCACCACCTCATCGCAGGGCCAACACAGATAGACAGACAACATTCACACTCACATTCACACACTAGGGCCAATTTAGTGTTGCCAATCAACCTATCCCCAGTGCAAGTCTTTGAAGGTGGGAGGAAGCCGGAGTACCCGGAGGGAACCCACACAGTCACAGGGAGAACATGCCAACTCCACACAGAAAGATCCCGAGCCCAGGATCGAACCCAGGATCTTCGTATTGTGAGGCACACGCACTAACCCTTGTACCACCGCGCTGCCCATTTCTTAATAAACAATCTATTTTGTTTTTGGTTTAGTCGGCATATTAAACAGCACTAATTAACTTTTCAACATTCATAAAATATTTTAATAACTTTTGTAATGATACATGGATTTACAACTAGTTGAATGACACCTCTGCCCTGTCTGAGGGGATCTGTATCGCTTTTACTGGCACTTAGCAAGTTTGAGGAGGGTGGCAGGAACCCTACCACACACATGTTTTTTAAATGTGCTGACTTGCTTTACGGCACATATGTCCCTTCCACATTCCCCATTTGTTAAAAAGACACCTATGTGTAATTACTGCTATCATGGCAGAAGCTGTAAAACAACCAAAGAAACGGAAAGTTTTGTCTGAGGAGGCAAACAAAAGCAAAATGGAGCTTACCAGGATAAAAGGACAGTTTAAGACAAGATCAACATTTTCCCGGCTTTCATTCGCTGGCGTGAGCTTAAAGACAAATCATTTCAGACCAACGCTGCCTTGGCTCTGTTCCTGCTAAACTTTTAAGTGACTTCCCATACTCAAATCAAAATGATAATGCTAATGTTAGCTATCGGAAATATGCGTGGTAGCAATAAAAAGGCACCACTGTGATTGTTTCGCAGTTCCACACTATTTCTTTCGAAACAATTCTCCCACCGTTCTTTCTATGCTTCGAACCTGCATAAGCCCCGATACATTCTTGGCAGTAGCGACATGTTTGTAGCACAATCCAGGATTATTTAGGATCATAGTGTCTGCTAATTTTTTTTAAATAATATTTATTTATTCATTTGATATGGAAATCATAATAGAGGTACTGAAAAAACAGGGGGGGGGGGGGGGGGGGGGGGCTGTATGTCTCCCCCCCAAATTAAAAAACAAACAAACATAAAAAAAACACTAAAATAAAAAAAAATTACAAAAAAAGAATAAAGGTAAAATAATAACACCCCTCACACCACCGTCCTACATGTCAGTCATAGTGGGTAGCAATATACTGCCTTCCACTTCACCACAAGCAGATAGTGAATCACAAGAACTGACTAAAAGGGAAAAAAAATAACAACAAAAATAAAAATCACAAACATACAGAGAAGTGTCACTGAATAAAAACAACAACAAAAAAAGAGTTGAGGTAAGTGGAAAAGTTCATTGTCAACAGTGAGTGTCACATGTATCCTATAGTGTCTTTAATTTAGCTATGTAACTATTTATGCAGCCCCAGGTCAAGTCAAATAGTTTTGGTGTACTCCTCAGATTATATTTAATTTTCTCTAAATCTAATCTTGTCTTGCCTCTGGTGAGGGCGGTCAAATTTTTTTCCGCTCCCTTCTTCTCCCTGCTTGCTCTCTTTGTTTTGTCTTGTCTGAACTTTTTTGAAGCCTCTTTCTTTGCGCTGTCCTCCAAATCTAAACATCAGACATGGAAATGATCAGCTGGACTCTCGACGCAATTGACAAAATATTTTCGACGAGGAAAAGAGGTTCGGGGGAGCCTGGCTGCCCTGATGGAACCATTGCTGCGGGGTAAGTGAGAGATTCCTGGGATGAATGGAGAATCATGTACCTCTCAGTCCTTTCCATCGAAGACGTGGAAGACTTCTACCTATTTGGAACCGTGATCGCGGGGCACCTGCTGATTGGGCTGGGCATTGCTCTGGTGTATCGTCAAATTCGTAAAACGATGGCAGCCATTCAAGGAGCCCAAAGGCTGTTCGTCGCAATGGAAGGTTTGGGCCGGGCTGTGGGATCACAGACTGTGGCGATTTCTTAACTGAATCGCAAGATGGATCACATCATGGAGAAACTTGCTGAAAAGGAAAAATTGAATATGAGGGCCAGCATGGGCGAATAGAACAGACAAGTCATTGTAATGTCTGCTCGCGGAAAACAAACATCCTAATCTACGATTTGACTCCCTCGAATGGCCTTGAGGCTGTGAACAACAGGAACAGGCTGTTCTGAAAACACCCCCAAGGACACCTCAATGATGGACGCTTTTGACCTCCCTCTCTCCTCAACGACACCTGGAGTCGAACTTTTGCTTGCATGCAGAACGGCCCCAGCCTATGAACATTACATCGACACACCCAAGACAATGGGCATATACACACACACACACCCTCCCCCATCCCACGCCTTACCCACCGCTTGATTCCCCTCGGGGTGATGGACGGCTGGCAGTGCTTCATAGCAGCAGTCGCCATCCAGGGCCCCAACTCCTTGCCCCTCTGTTGCGAGTTTTCGTGACTAAATGTAACATGTCTACGTGTGCATGGCATAGAGGTTTTTTCCCACTCCAGACTAGGCCCCGTTAGGAGCCCAGTCTAGATTGTATTTTTTTGCTCATCTTCTTCCCCAGCGTTTTACCTTTTTCTTATCTTTTACGGGGCGCCTCGTGGCAACCCATCAGCGTTCCTGTTCTGTAACCCTGTACATTGTTTGTTTGTCTAATCTTGAACGGGTTTGTGTTGAAAACATAGTTTCGTTGTACTTGTGCAATGACAATAAAGTCATATCCTATCCTAAAAACATGAGGTCATTAAGCCATAGGGAAGCCTTGGGGGAAAACTGTGGTTTCCACGCCAATAAAATCCTTCTACGAGCTATTAGTGATGCAAAGGCGATACTATCCCTAAAAGCGTCTGCTATTTAACATCAGCATAGCAATTATCTACCTAATATTTGTGGCAATATTATAGCGGACGTCATGTCAGTATGACGCTATATGCGCTGGTCATTATGGGAAATGTGGTCTTCTTCTGGCAAAACACTACCACTTTGTTCCATTGGCGCCGCTAAAATCAACCAGAACTGAAAGCTCTTAAGTAGTGGAGCTTTAATGAAAACCGACATATTATTGTATTTGCATTCTCGTGAAGACAATATTTATTTTTACAACCCTGTTATGCTGGTGCGTGCACATGGACAACTAGCATCAGGGTTTTAAGACCGATTTTGAGGGTGAATATGAAATGAACACACCAACACAACCTGCTGTTTCCCTGCAATCCCCATTGTGTCCCTGTACTTGTTGGCAGCATCATGGTGATGAGTACGGCATATGCATGTCCAGGCTTTAGGCAACCAGCTGTGGTGTCCAGATTGGGGAGGGATTATTCTCCAAATCTCTACCATTTACCTCAGCTGCCTAACAAGCTTCAACACAGTCGCGTTAATTGTGACTTTCATTTTATTGTCGGTAACAAAAACAATGGTACAATCAAATTACTCGGCGGTGATGAGGCGTTATACAGATCTGTGTCTAGGTAAAGTCCAACAGGAGGATTATATTGCCAGTGTGAGAAGCTGCACTGATATATCAACACAACCATTAGTCTGATGGAGACAAATCAACATCATTGGATAAAGGGATAGATTGGATGGCTTAGTGCTAATTCCGCTGAAATGCCCACGCAGACGTATGTAAAGATAAATAACGCAGAGTTGCTGCTGGCAAAAGTAATCAGACGAGAGCCAAGGAAGAAGCAAAAGTTTTTCCAAAGGCCACTCTTCACTCGGAAAGTAGAACCCCTCATCAAGCTGTGTAATGTCACCAGGTCAGAGGCTGGACAGGATCACTGAAACAATATTATTAGGTCAGCGAGGGAAAAGGAGGCCGGGTCAGATAATAAGACCCAATCTGGCTGAGTGGAAATGCCTGGGAGGGAAAGTGCTGACATCTCCCCTTGCTCTCCCTCATCCAATTCCCATGCAGGGCTAACTCTGCTACTGATATTCATGCCGAGCTGTCCGTGCACGGCCCACAAACTTTAACGGTCGCCTCCGCCTCCTCCGCCTCATCTATCGGCCCTCTTTTGTGATGGGAGAGCAAAGCGCAGAACATGCCGGAGAGGGAAGATGGAGAAGACGTAAGGGGGGCAAGCAGTGGAATTTGAAGTCAGAAAAGACAATTTGAGTACCTAGAGTACTGGTGTGTGTGTTGATTTATTCACATCTACCTCTACCTGTGTTATGTGGAATGGTGGTGTGCACATGTAGAGATGCGCATGGAACACAGCCGTGCTTTCCTTTCACAAGCGATCCAATATAGAGACAGCGCTCAGGCAATAACCTGATCCGTGTGAAATATGTTATTGGCTGTGACAGGCGGGGCCGAGCCACACAGCCCCCCCTCCAAAAAAAACAGAAGGATTAGAGGATGAGCTGGGGCTGGGCAAACCACAACCGGGGACAAAAACAAACTGCGGAAATTGACAATATTGAATAGATCCAAAGTGAGCTTTGAAGAGAATTGGCAGAAAAAAAAATCCAACCCAACAAAATGTCAATACAATGAATGAATCTCATAGTGGAGTAAAATTTCAGATCAATTCACATCCGATTGTATCTGGAGGAGGAGTATTGTCGCCTCAGCAATAGGCTAATAGCATGCTACATTTACCTCGGAAGTTGGAAGTCGGAGCTGGGAATGACGTCCATGGAAGCTATTCTTGCTCTTGCCTTATCTGAATATGAACAACTTATGAAAAAACATGCACCCACAATGAATGTTAGCGATGTGGGACGTATAAAACATGGTAAAAATGTACACTATACACATCCAACAACACATCCTATATGGCTGATTTAGTGCATCAACAATAGTGCTAACAAAGGACATTACAGAAGCTTCTGTTATTGTTTACACTCACATCTTTGAAACCAACTCGGGGGTGCTGGGGACTTTCCGAGTAGGAAATCTGACCTCGGGAGGTGTTCCAGTTGAAATTTCTGAGCAGGATCTCTGAAATTCTGACTTCCCAATACAATTGTAAGGCACAATGAGGACCTATTCACACAGGAACGGTAAAGTATTGTATCGTTTCAGCCTTTCATCCACACCGGATCGCCGTTCTTCACGGCCTTCAGAGTGAGAAAGTCTGATAACGTTGCCTTGTCATTATTGTGTGGACAAGCAAACTACTACTTTTTGATAATGATGGCATCGCCGCCCTGTCATGTGACCAGAAAAAAAAGAGAGAAGAGTGCAAGCAGCATACAATACGTCACTGAAGTCTCCAATTCCAAACGCCTCGTTGGGAAAGAGGCAAAAGTGTTTTATTCGTATCTCCACCACGACTTCATGGTTTGAATTTAAATTATGGGGGAACCCAAATACTCAAAACAGGTGCCGACAGGTAAGAAAAGTTGGTTTTAGATGATATGACCCCATTCAAGGGGACCTATGGTGATTGTAATCCACATTTGGAAAACTTTCTCATTGTCTCTAGATCAGTGTTTTTCAACCACTGTGCCGCAGCACACTAGTGTATTGTCTGGTGTGCCGTGGGAAATTATGCAACTTCACCTAGTTGGTCCAAAAAATATTTTTTGCAAATCAAAAATTATAATCTGCAAATGATGTGCCGTTGTCTAGTGTCTGTGCCGTATAGAGCATTGGCAGGGTAACCATGTAGTACTCCAGTAGGTGGCAGGAGGTAGTTAATTGCTTTGTCGAAGTCGGAACGCGTCGAGGATGGTGTGTCGTGATCCCAATATGCATAGCACAGCGGGAGACAGCATGCAGGTAAGAAGGTATGTAATGCTTAAAACAAAAATGAACAAAAGGCAAATCCCGGTACAAAAAGGCACTGAAGCAAAAGGATGACTATGCAAAACATAAATAAAACTGAACTGGCTACAAAGTAAACAAAAACAGAATGCTGGACGACAGCAAAGACTTACAGTATGTGTCCGTGCATGACATGACAATCAACAATGTCCCCACAAAGAAGGATAGCGTCCGCACAACTGAAATAGTCTTGATTGCCAATAGAAAGCAGGTCAGGCAATAGCACTCAAAGGAAGACGTGAAGCTGCTACAGGAAAACACTAACAAAACAGGAAAGGCCACCAAAATAACAGCGCAAGACAGGAACTAAAGCACTACACACAGGAAAACAACAAACTAAAAAAAAGACAACCTTGTAGAGTTTCATTTTTTAACATTTTTGCTGGTGATGTGCCTCCGTATTTTTTCAATGAAAAAAAATGTGCCTTGGCTCAAAAAAGGTTGAAAAACACTGCTCCAGATAATATGTATTTGATATATTTGGTGTAAATTGTGTGTACATTTTGCACCACAGTCATTTTTATAAGCTACATTCTGCCCATGTCTGTGTCATGTCTGTGATCATGTTTTGTTTAAGTTATGTTCTGTTTGGGTTTTGGACACTTAGTTCCGGCTTTTTCGCTCCCTTGTTTTGTCACCATAGCAACCATTAGTTTCACCTGTTTCACATTTTGAGTCACGCACCTGTTTTCACTAATCATGTCAGTATTATTTAAGCTTCCAGTTGCCAGGCAGTCTGTCTGGCGAAATCACCCTCTACACACCCTTGTTATTCATGCTGATGATCCATGCTGCTCTTTTTCATGCTCTTTTCTCGTTCCAAATAAGTTTTCTTTATTCATGCCATAGTTTGCAAGTTTTGTTTTATGTCCATAGTTTTTTGCCCAAGTTCTAGTTTTGTTAGTATTTTGTTTTCATTAGCCAAGTTTGTACATCCGCTTTTGTGCGCGCCTTTTGTTTATTCCTTTTGTTAGTGTTAAAATAAAGATGTCATTACCTTCACGTCGTGTCCAGTCAAGTTGCTTTGCACCATGGGAAAACACAGAGGTGTGGACTCGAGTCACATGACTTGGACTCGAGTCAGACTCGAGTCATGAATTTGATGACTTTAGACTCGACTTGACAAAATGTAAAGAGACTTGCAACTCGACTTAGACTTTAACATCAATGACTTGTGACTTCACTTGGACTTGAGCCTTTTGACTTGACATGACTTGACATGACTTGCTACTTTCCCCAAAATCCAAAGCTTAAAAAGTTATTTGGGAGCGCTCCGTAATTTTCATTTTCTTCGTCTGTCTATCAGCGTGTTGTTCCTGTCAGCTGGTGTGCTGTCAGTACAACAGCCAATCAAATTAGATCTACGTTGTTTTCATCACGCAGCATTCATCCAATCAAATTGCAGGACAACCAGTGAACAAGAGTTGTCCAACAACGTGCCAGTGATAAACAATTATGTTAAAGTTGGTTTCGTTCGGGTATAAAAACTACGACTTGGTCAACAAAAAACGAATTGCGGTATGCAAATCACGCAGTTCGAATATTACAGACGGAGACGCAACAACTTCCAACTTCGTTCGACATTTGAAGTTGCACAAAGAAGGGTAAGTTTTGAATGTAAGATAACGTTTATTGGCTAAGTAACGTGACTTTTATTTGCTGCGTAGTTAAATCAGTGAGGCTGCAAACTCACTGCTAACGTTATAACCATAGACATCTTATAAGTAGACGCAGCATAGAGCGCTACTGCCTACTGGCGCAGACGAGGCGCGGGGCCGCCATCTTGGAGTGGTGATCCGCTCCACTCAGTGCACTTCATTTGGCAGGAGCAATGAACTGTCAGCGCATTTAATTCATCTTACCTCACTGAATACCACTGATTTTCACACGCCTTTTTGTCATACGTGTAGCTATGATAACAGACACATGTTTTATTATTCATAGTTTGCTTAACAGTAATATAATATTCTTATACGCTATAAGTGACCAGACGTCCGAGATCAAAACTGGGAATATAATCCCAGAGAAGGGGGAACAAAACGGTAAACTATTTTTAAATTGAAGAAACAATATGATTAGGTTATATATACATGCGTGTATCCTACATAAACAATGTATGAATACATTAGATATCTATATATCTTAGGGACCTATAGACTGTATCTCTGTTGCTTCAGCAGCAGAGAGTTTATTCTGTCTTGACACTTTGTATTGATATTTTCTATTACATTCTTCCCTTAAATGATAATGTTTGCAGTGATTGTTTTATATGTATTATTTTATGTAAGTCGCTTTGGATAAAAGCGTCTGCCAAATACTTAAACATATATAAACACCTGAAAGTCTTCATATCAGCTAAAACCACCAATCTGTTTCACTGTATTCAGAACAAAACCAAATTCTGTTTAACCCAACAATGTTAGTATTTGAATATTGTTACTTGAAGACGTATTCCTGGTTACAATTATACTGTTAAGAAAGTATTGTCTTATACTTTGCCTAAAATGAGAATGCATCATAATCAGTGGCGGCTGGTGAATTTTGTTCTTGGTGGGGCTGAAAGTTTGTAAAGCAAACCCCTGTAGGGGGGTCATCCTCCTCCAGAAGATTTCTTTGTGATTTTCACATACAAATATTGAAGATCTTTGATCCTTCTCAACTCTGTGGTAATATTATGTTCATAAAATACAACCAATAGTACGTTAATGTTAAATCTTACTTGTGAAAAGTAATCCCCCGATTCCTATTTTCAACAGTCCGCTCATTTGAGCAGGAAAACGCTGAACACCATCTTTGTTTTATACCTGTCAACTGTCAATTTAGGCTGCTCGCCGGCTCCTCATCACCACTTCAAGATGGCGGCCAAATTGCTCACGTCACAGCAACCAATGCTGCGTCTACTTATAAGATGTCTATGGTTATAACGTCATTGCAAACACGGCAATCTGTTGCGTCCACTGCAGTTTGCTACCTTATTCATACTTTTTGTCAAGTGATTTTTTTTTAAGCAGGGTTGCATGAGGTACCTACACATAACGTTACGTTAGTCAATGTATCACACACAGTAACGTAACATTAGTCAATGTATCACACACAGTAACATTACGTTAGTCAATGTATCACACACAGTAACATTACGTTAGTCAATGTATCACACACAGTAACATTACGTTAGTCAATGTATCACACACAGTAACATTACGTTAGTCAATGTATCACACACAGTAAGGTAACGTTAGACGGCGGTCAGCAGCACGGCGTATTTTAGCCACCTCCAAAAAGACAAACATAGTCAAATAAAGGTCAGTTAAAATGTATACTATATTAAGAATATGTGTACATATTGCATAGGGTCCTGACATCTAAAAAGTACAACTCTGTTCATTGTTATGTTCATATATTTATGTTTTTCATGTGTACGCACACATCAACACACATACAGTATGAGATGAGATCAATGAGATAAGGTAAGAACAGGATAGAAACTGCTGTGGAACTAGTTACAATGCAATATGCCATGGAAATACAATGTTAACACTTTTGTGCAAATAAGTATAGTTGCACTTGTTTTTTTCAAATGTGTTTATTCTGTAAAGGAATGAGTTACATGTTTAAAATGACTGGTTAATAGTGCTATTTTGAAGTGCAATGTCTGCACTATCTTTTTCCCTGCAATTTCAAATGCACTTGTTTTAATAAATAAATACAGCGTTTTAAAAGCATACACAATCTGTGTAAATATATTAGTCTGTGGGTAAAAGGACTTGAAATGACTCGAAACTTAAAGTGCAGGACTTGGGACTTGACTTGAGACTTTCCAGTCTTGACTTTGGACTTGACTCGGACTTGCCCTGTCTTGACTCGGGACTTGACTCGAGACTTGAGGGTAAAGACTTGAGACTTACTTGTGACTTGCAAAGCAATGACTTGGTCCCACCTCAGGGAAAACAAACCACACCATAGTCCACGCCTTGACAGTCTGCAAGAAGTTCAATTATGGAGGCATTTCCAGATTGTGAATGAAACCACGCCACACTCTCTCTAAAGCATCATAATGTATCTTTTGTACACTGTCAATATATATCTTCAAGACAAACGTCAACACATTTTTTTTTCCAGACAATAGTTAGTCAAAATAAACTTCATAAACATTATATAGATTAAGCCGGTCACAAAATTAGGTACACTTGCACACTTGCCGATCGATATAGAGCTGCATATAAGCTGCTTTTAATGTCACTTTATTATGTGTTATTATTCCCTCAAACTGAGCATCTCCCCCTCTGGCCAATAGCTTTACATAATGTCCAAATAAGTATGTCCACCTCACTGTGACATCACAACGTAACTAAACTGCAAAAGACCTTATGATTTGACACTTTGGCATTGTTTAACACGACTATCCAACTTTGTAACAACATTTGCAAGTCAAAAAAGATTAAAATCCTCATAGGTTTGAAAAATGCACTGCGATGCATAAAAATCTTTCAAGTTGAAATAATGACCATCAAACCTCTCCCTGTGAGATAAATATACATGGTATGTATTATACACACACAGGAGTTTTCAATCTGATGGCTTTAGCGAAGTCATATTCCACCGGTGGGGCGGTAGAAGGGCTGTCAAATGTGCAGTATTACATGCAGCAGCGCTTTTTATCAGCGTCATTTTACTACGGGAAAGAAATAAAATTCATTCATCATCATTCTTATCCTGTTCAGGGTGAACTGGAGCCGATCCAGTTGACAAAGTACTTCGACTCCAACAGAACTCCAACATGTTCCACGAATGCCTTGATTTTATTTTTGTTTTTGCACAGGTGTGATAGCGCATCTGCTCTGGTTAAAAATGATAACATACAGTATTAATACTAGTGCTGTCAAATGTTTTTTTTTTATTAGATTATTGCACATTTTTGAATTTGGATTAATCATGATTAATCACAGGTTATTACTTGCTTACACCTATTTTGGACACCAATGGAATTTTATTTTTAGAATGTCAATCAGGAACATTTCTTTAAATGTTTTATTTGAATGCACGCACTTTGTTTGCTCAAAATGTGCTAACAGTTTTATCTAACTCCAGTCAAGAATGTATTTTGGAGTGAAATTTGCTAGCGAGCAAACCACTCTCCTCACACATCTTTGAACTGACATATGCGTTGACCTGATCACTGACCGTAAGAACCAAGGGGACCTTTCTGGTAACCATCTGCATTTAAAGTAAAGTAGCAACTTCAGTCAAAACTAATTGTGTGATTAATCTAAGTGATGTGATTATTATTTGTGATCAAGCACATGAGTTAGCTCATTATTTTTAACAGCCCTAATTAGATAGTAGTTAATTTACTTGCATATTATGACTGTTAGCAATGCTAAAATGTTTATTAATCATTGTTTGTGTAGATGATATAGCTTTTATTTTAAGCTTGTTACAGATTACTTGGATCAGATAGAGAAGGCATGTGTCAGTGGAGTGGTTAGTTCTGAAGCCGGATTGGAATTTGTACATGAGTTTATTAGTGGCAAGGTAACTATCGACCTGTTCATAAACTCTTTTCTCCATTACTTTCGAAATGGAACTGAGAATAGAAACAGGTCGGTAGTTGCCAGGTTCCAATTTGCTTCCTTTTTTAAAGAGGGGAGTTACTCTTGCTATCTTAAAATATTTTGGTACTTGGCCTTGTGTATTTGATAGGTTTATTATGTGCGTGATGATCGGGGCAATGATAAATAAATGATAAATGGGTTGTACTTGTATAGCGCTTTTCTACCTTCAAGGTACTCAAAGCGCTTTGACACTACTTCCACATTTACCCATTCACACACACATTCACACACTGATGGAGGGAGCTGCCATGCAAGGCGCTAACCAGCACCCATCAGGAGCAAGGGTGAAGTGTCTTGCTCAGGACACAACGGACATGACGAGGTTGGTACTAGGTGGGGATTGAACCAGGGACCCTCGGGTTGCGCACGGCCACTCCCCCACAGCGCCACGCCGTCCCAATGATGGAGGCAGAGTCCCTGAGGAATCTGGAGGGGATATTGTCAAGGCCGTTGGCCTTGTTTGGGTGGAGCGTGCTCAATTTTTTAAACACCTCATCAGCTGTGACCATTTCTAATTTGAAATCATTGTTGGATACTCCTAGCTTTCTGTAGAAGGCTTTAATGTGTTCTACACCAAAGCGACCAGAGTGGTGGGACAGCTTGTTGACAAGAGTTGCGGCTATGCTGGTGAAAAAGGCGTTAAGTCTGCTTGCTACCTCCATTTTGTCTGTAATGAGGGAGTCACCCTCCTTGATGCTGATGTTGGTGAGTCTGGTTTTAAGTTTCTGGCTGCAACCAGGAAGCTGGTTGTTGAGAATTTTCCAGAGCTCACGTGGCTTATTTGTGTTTTCCTCTATTTTGTCGTTAATGTAATTTTTTTTTAAGGATTTAGTCAGGTTGGTTGATTTATTTCTTAATTTTTTGCTTTGCTTTTTGAGAGTTGAAAGGAGTGATTTGAGGTTGATATTATTGGGTTGTTTATCTACTTTTGTTTTACACTTTTGGTATTCGGAGTATTTTCTGTCTCTGTCTTTTATGGCAGCTAATAGGTCCGGATTCATCCATGGTTCCGAGCGGGCTTTGATCCTGACTGTTTTCACGGGAGCCATGTCATTTAGTATCTTTAGTATACTAAATGACATGATTAGTATTAGAGACAGGTGAGTGTTCCGAACACCAGAGGCAGGTGAAAACAATAAGTAACCATGGTAACAAACAAGGGTGCACAAAAACAGGAACTATGGGAGTCCAAAACTAACAGAACATAACAAAAACATGATCCGGACCACGGATCATGACACACCATCGATGTGTCTGTTTTACTTTCGGTTCACTGACATAGGAAAAAACCCTTTTGCGAGATCTCGCAAAACATTTTTTTCCCTCCATGTCCCTTTAGGGGCTCTGTAGATTTCTGTTATTTCCTGTGGGGATTTTTTTTTTTTAATTAGAACACTTCTAAAAGCTACCTTATAATAGTATTTTACTATTTAGAATAGGTCCCACAATAGTGTATGGGAAGTGTGTTTGCCAAACTATAGTCATGATGCTGAAATTTAGACAGTTTAAAAGTACTCTTCGTAAGTCTTACTGGGAACATAAGGTTTTGTGTGTCTTTATCTTTAGTGCTAATTAGCTCTGTTTGACCATGTCTATATCCAACAGAGTATGTCTCCAAGAAAAAACTATTGTCCACTTTATCTACTTTTAACCAGGGCTATGAAATGATTTTAATAATCCAACCATTTTCTACCACTTGTCCTTCTCGGGGTCTGCGGGGGTGCTGGAGCCTATCTCAGTTGCATTCGGGAGGAAGGCGGGGTACACCCTGGACAAGTCGCCAGCTCATTGCAGGGCTAACATTCACACTCAAATTCACATTTCTAAACCATTTAGTGTTGCCAATCAACCTATTTCCAGGTGTGCATGTCTTTTGAGGAAGGCAAAGTACCCGGAGGTGGTGATGGGCAGTACCGGTAATAAGCTACATGTAGCTAAGCTACTTAGCTTAACTACATTTTCCAGTAGCTCAATGGTAGCTTAGCTACTTTTTTAACGAGTAACTTTTCCTGCAGCTTAGCTACTTTTAGACCCATGTAGCTAGGTAGCTTACATCATAGCTACAAGCTACAAAAAGCTGTGAATCCAGGCCAAAATTAAATACGGACAAAATCCAGTGACCTTGATAAATGAGAACATCCATACATACAGAGAAAATCCATGATGATTGGTTGGTGTTCGTATGATGAGTCATAATTAGCTAAGGTTAGGGCAAAACATATCAAGGACTGGCCAATCAGAGGCAAGATAAGGCGGGTCATTGAAACCAGGAAGCAAAATCAGTCACGCACTCATGTCACATGATGACATACTTGCCAACCCTCCCGGATTTTCCGGAAGACTCCCGAAATTCAGCGCCTCTCCCGAAAACCTCCCGGGACAAATTTTCTCCCGAAAATCTCCCGAAATTCAGGCCTAGCTGGAGGCCACGCCCCCTCCAGCTCCATGCGGACCTGAGTGACGTGTGGACAGCCTGTTTTCACGTCCGCTTTCCCACAATATAAACAGCGTGCCTGCCCAATCGTGTTATAACTGTAGAATGATCGAGGGCGAGTTCTTGGTTTCTTATGTGGGTTTATTGTTAGGCAGTTTCATTAACGTCCTCCCAGCGCGGCAACAACACACAACAACAGCAGTCACGTTTCCGTCTACCGTAAAGCAGTTCGTCTGCCGTAAACAGCAATCTTGTGACACTCTTAATCAGGACAATACTGCCATCTACTGTACATGCATATGTGACAATAACATCTAGGGCTTTTAGAGAGTGCAGTGCACAACTGCGCACACAACAAGGCGACAAAGCAGACGAACGAGGAAGATACAACCGTGGCGACGCCGACGACGAGTAATATGAAGAAACACACTTGTAAGTTCCAAGCCGCAGCTGCGATTGGATCTGGATAGCCTCCGGGAAGAAGTAGTGGACTACCAAGTGCTTGGCAGTGAAGATCTTCCTCAGGAAGCAAGGATTGACCGGTTTTGGGCCATGAAATGTTTTGATGAAAGCACTTTTGTGCGTGCCACACATCAATGCATCATCAGAGAGGGTGTTCAGCATGGTTAGAAAAATAGTGACAGAGAATAGAACAAGGATGGACGATTCAACCCTTAACTCAACAATGAGTAGATGAGTGTTATGTGTGTGTATATGTGTAAATAAATGAACACTGAAATTCAAGTATTTCTTTTATTTATATATATATATATATATATATACATATATATATATATATATATATATATATATATATATATATATATATATATATATATATATATATATATATATATATATATATATATAATCGAGAGGAGCCAGATGAGGTGGTTCGGGCATCTGGTCAGGATGCCACCTGAACGCCTGCCTCGGGAGGTGTTTAGGGCACGTCCAACCGGTAGGAGGCCACGGGGAAGACCCAGGACACGTTGGGAAGACTATGTCTACCGGCTGGCCTGGGAACGCCTCGGGATCCCCTGGGAGTGGCTGGGGAGAGGAATGTCTGGGCTTTCCTGCTTAGGCTGCTGCCCCCGTGACCCTACCTCGGATAAGCGGAAGAAGATGGATATATATATATATATATATATATATATATATATATATATATATATATATATATATATATATATATATATAAAATATATATAAAATAAAATAAATAAATATATATATAAAATAAAATAAATAAATATATATATAAAATAAAATAAATAAATATATATAGCTAGAATTCACTGAAAGTCAAGTATTTCTTATATATATATATATATATATATATATATATATATATATATATATATATATATATATATATATATATATATACATATATATATATATATATATGAAATACCTGACTTGGTGAATTCTAGCTGTAAATATACTCCTCCCCTCTTAACCATGCCCCCGCCCCACCCCCGACCATGCCCCACCTCCCGAAATCGGAGGTCTCAAGGTTGGCAAGTATGCATGATGACGAGGGAGTCGGAGACAGAGGGACGCTTCAAGCTGATCACTCAAAAAAAAAACAGTCGAAAATGTCAGAGGAATTGTCTTCCGCAGATTAGATTTTTCCTTTACTAATGAAGACGGCGTGCAGGAAACCCACAATAATGCATGTCCTTGGCCATATTTAGGCACATGTATGCGTTTAGAGAAAACAATGACCAAAACTGAAGTTTTCAGTAGTTTACTCTGTAAACTAAAATGATAACTGCTTTCTTCATCTAAGACGTCCAAGACAAATTTAGGAACATACTAACCAACCTACTCAGTGGCCTAGTGGATAGAGTGTCTGTCCTGAGATCGGTAGGTTGTGAGTTCATACCAAAGACTATAAAAATGGGACCCATTAACTCCCTGCTTGCCACTCAGCATCAAGGGTTGGAATTAGGGGTTAATGCACCAAAAATGATTCCCGGGCGCGGCACCGCTGCTGCCCACTGCTCCCCTCCCCTCCTAGGTGGTGAACAAGGGGATGGGTCAATTGCAGAGGACAAATTTCATCACACCAAATGGTGTGTGACAATCATTGGTACTTTAACTTTAACTTTTAACTTTAACATACATTAAGGTGAGTTGAGTTCATGAGCAGTTTTACTGCATATAACCATTACCAACTGTTCCTAAACACACAAGTCATTGTTTTTTGTCAAGATATTGATAGATGCTGATTTTTTTTTACTGTAAGTAAAGAAAATGAATAATATTATAGGGGTGGGTCAAAAAAATGCAATCTAAATAGAATAGGTGAGCGGGGGACCCCAGCTAAATGACAGATAGTTAATAGTAATAGACCCTTGTTGTGTCCATATGTACACTCTCACTTACATTAACATTGATATTATACATGTACATGTGGGCCCTTAGATATAAATGCCGTTAAATGTAGCTTTGATGTAGCAAGCTACTTTTGCTGTGTAGCTTGTAGTGTAGCTTTCTACAATTCTAGAGGGATAGCTTCCCCTGTAGCTTAGCTACATTTAATCGACAGTAACTTGTAGCTTAGCTTACTAAATTTTCCAAGTAGCTTGCCCACACAGTCACAGGGAGAACATGCAACTCCGCAAGGAAAAACCCCAAGCCCGAGGATCAAACCCAGGACTCTCTTATTGTGAGGCACACACACTAACCCTTGGCCACCGTGTTGCCGATTATAATAATCATTCACGATTAATCGCATTCTGTCCATAGTTATCTCATATTTTAATTGCAAATATATATATATATATATATATATATAAATATTTTTTTTTACATCAGTGTTGAAATTTACGTCCAACAAGGGACTGAACAATTTCCTTAGATGTTTATTAAACATTGTGCATTTTTAACAGCCCAACACAAACAGATACACACACACACACACACACACACAAACACATACACTCAAGATGTGTTCCACCTGGGGTATAATCCACTCTTTTAGTGCTCTTTTTCTCTTATTAATAAATAGGCATATTTTGAACTATATTTTTCAATATATTTTTCTCCTCTTATTCTGCCACGAATGCTAACTCTGTCTCTTCACTTGTTTCTTTGTCAACCTGGGCTCTGACGTAGTTGCACATGTGTAATTTTAGTCAGAGTATTTGGTAGTGTGCCAAGTCATCCGGGGGTGCGATAACCGAACAAAAGGTTGTGTAAAAAAGGACAAACTACCTACTGTCGTGTTTTGTTTTATTGAGCTAAAGAAAAACAATCAAGCCCAAATAGTTAATCACATGTTCAAAAACAAGCCCAAAAAACATATCCGGCGACTCACAAAGTTTGCAAGCAACTCTTTGCTGCTGCTAGCAGCTAGGAACTCCGATGATTACTTAACTCAAATCTACAGTGGATGGAAATAACCTTGGTCTTGTGATGAGAGCGACCTGCCAAGACTTTGAAACTAAACTTGACATTCAATATACCATTTTATTTGTCCAGTTCTGCTCTTTAATTGTTCCTGCAACTCAACATCGGATGTATTTCCACCGCTACAGTACGGTAGGTCACACAGGACGCACGTTAATCGTGAGATTAAAAATATCGCAGTTAAATTAAACTCTTGTTAACTCATTATTGGGTTAACTTAGACAGCCCTGCTTTTTACATATATATTCTGTAACTCTGCATTTCTCTATTTAACACTGAGGAGTGGGACAGGAGCATAGAAATGTTAGCAACACTAGCATGGCTATGTGAGTGCTCACATTAGACTCACTTTTGAATTGCATTCTACTGTAGATTAGTCTATTTGTTTAAGAAAAAAAAAAAGAATAAAATTACACTTACCTTGTGTGTAGCTCACTGACGGATAGTTACAATGTGTAAGATAATTTAAGATGTGTAGCGAAGCCTGCTATCCTCTGTAAAGTGTGAGGTCTTAAATGCCATATTTTCCAGAATATACATCGCAAGCAATTTTTCCCACCCTTTCTCATGAAACGTTGTGGCTAATTTAAGGATTTGTCTTCGCTAACAGCCATAATGTTTTGTATTCAACAGAGACACTGAAAAGGCGTGTTGTTGTTTGTGGTGTGGCGGCATCTTCTGGAAGAAATCGCTCACTGCAGGTGCTGAGGGTTTACAATGTACTTCCTGTTTTGTGCTGGAAGTATACTCGTCCATAGCCTTTCTGCTCGAAAGGATTCTTCATTGATCACTCCAAACAACATTTGTAAGTTTTATAATGCAACTAGAACAATTCATATTTACTCAACTGTCTGTACAGGTGTGATGTTTTGATGCATATTTGTACGTGCTCTCGAAATGTAATCAAGCTAGCATTGTTAGCATGATCAATTATGCAAAACTGTTTACAAGTGTATGTCTTAGTATTATCAACTTACAATGGCATTCTTTTTATATTGTTTCACTTTTGTGAATTCACAAAAACGTCACAGTGGAGTTATTGAGTCTGTTTAGCTGATTGGAGAGCTAGCTTCCACAGTTAGTGGGTCCACTAACTGTTTCGTTTGATCAGTCAGTTTACTGCAGTGTGACAGGCCCCTTTCGAAAACAATTAAGGTATGTAAATAAACATTTACAAAATCTTTCCTACTGGTATATATATGTGGCTTATAGTATGGTGCCGGTAATATATGTGAGAAAAAACATATGGTGGGTGCAATTTGAATACTGGTGCGCTCTATTGCCCCTAAAAAAATGGTACAACTTAAAAACACAGACTTTCAAATGTTCCTCCTATAATAACTCTAGTAGGTTTCTGATGTCTTGGCGAAGTTGGTAGAGTGGCCGTGCCAGCGATCGGAGGGTTGCTGCTTACTGGGGTTCAATTCCCACCTTCTACTATCCTAGTCAAGTCCGTTGTGTCCTTGGGCAAGACACTTCACCCTTGCTCCTGATGGCTGCTGGTTAGCGCCTTGCATGGCAGCTCCCGCCATCAGTGTGTGAATGTGTGTGTGAATGGGTGAATGTGGAAATACTGTCAAAGCGCTTTGAGTACCTTGAAGGTAGAAAAGCGCTATACAAGTATAACCCATTTATCATTTATTATCATTTAGTCTTATTGAATATGTTCAGTATTTTGAGTATTTTCAGTTTCCTATATTCAGACAAGTTTTAGCTATAATATATAATAGTTCTAATTATATCCATATGTTTATATAATAGTTAAGAAACTTAACATACAATCAGAACTTCAAAACGACGGCAAAAAAACGCCTCTTCCCTCGAACGTGGAGCAAACAAGTGAGGGAAATGATGGATTTCGCTCATGTTTGGTGGGCATAAACACTCTCTCGGGATACAAATTACTGCTGGAACATCATTAAAAAGTCCATTGTGCATAATTAGGGACCTTTAAGGATCCAGAGACATGCAAAAAGGTGAGATGTTTGTTCTTGCAGCTTGTTACTTATGAGCTTATTTTATCTGCATAGGCTTTCAACCATGAATGACTGATCTACCGTGGCGCTGGGTAGCAAAAAAGCTCTTTCTTCAGTGACCATCAAAACCATTTATTTCAGCATGGCTGTCGGAGGACTTCAGGGGGAAGAAGGAAAGGGGGGGTGGGGGGGGGTCTATATGAGTGGATTAAAATATTCCTATCTACTTTCATAACATGAGATGAATAGACCTGGAGGTTTTATGAAGAATTATACAGCAGCCTGGTAATATCATGATGCTGATGCTTATCGTTCATATTTTTTTCATGCCAAAATACATTTGCACGTATTATTAAAAAAATGGGAATAAAGACGGGACGTTTGTGGGTGTCGGCTTGTTAAAATGACCCCATTGCAGATGGCTTATCAAACATATGCCCTCATTCTCAAGGGCTGCCATGTGTTCTCACAAGCATAGAACAAGCATGAAATACATCACAGCCAAACACACCTCTGCCAACCCATGAGCTTTTGGCTTTGTCGGGGTAGCGATTGCCCCCATCCCATTTTTTTTTTTTTAAACCTACTTTAATTAACATATCAGAGGCCCAAACGAGGGGCTAACGCCCTTCTCTGCAAACTGTAATCTGCCCAGTTTGAAGTGATCAACCGCAGAGCTGACACGACGAGGCCTGCCAAGCGAAACACAAGGATAATCTAGTTATACCTGCTTATAAAAGCACTGCACTGACACTCTCTACCAGACGGGAAGCATCTTGCCAAACGTTTTCATCCAACCAAAAGCGGTTGTTTTGATGGACTGTGGCTTGAGCGACAAACTGCAGTTTAGCCACACGCTGCCGCCTCCTCCACCTGGAACGACAAGATTAAATATCAAGGTCTGCGAGGGCCCGTCTTTTATCCCTCCCAAGTGGCGTTCATCACTTAATTTTCCAGCCATACAACATGCTCCCCTCATGGGGGCCTCTGCCTCACTCGCAACACTTCATCCGTCACAAAATGTATTTTCTTTTAACTTTACTCGTTATACATTCTTCCGCGCGCACCCTTTGTTTGAGTATTTTTGATCTGAGGGTGTCACTAAAGTAATGGCAGGGTGTCTGGGCTGTCCCCCTCTACTTGCACACCCCCTGAGGACCTTCAGGGAAAGTTGAAGGGGCCAACAGATGGAGCCTATTGTGCCAAGATGGGGGGGATTATAAAGGGAGTGTGCATGTATGTTTTGGGTGTGCTGGGGGTGACGGAAGATGGTTTAACACAAGATGGTTCAAATCTGCTTGGTTAATAGAGCCCCCTGGAATGTCCCCCTCCTGAAGCTTTAATGAACCTCCCAGATTCAAAAAACCGAGTGAGGCGTGCTCCTTTTACCAAAACAGCCTCAGTCATGACCCTTGCCACTATATGTCACTTGAAAGACAGTCTCCATGGTGACCGGCTGAGGGACTCGACTGGCGAAAAGTTGTGTGAAGAGACAAAAAAGGACAAGCAGAGTTTGTGCAAGTTGCTAAAACAAAAGGAAGTGTTGCTTCATTCCGCCCCAAAAGGTTTTCTTAATAAGCTTTGGCCCTTATTAGTACCCATGCACACACACACACACACACACACACACACACACACACACACACACACACACACACACACACACACACACACACACACACACACACACACACACACACACACACATTCTCATTGTCTTATTATTCAATGTGATGTTATTCAAAGAGTATGCTTCTGGCATGTGTATATGTGTTAAGTATGAATTCAGGATTAATAAAGTGCAAGGCGCCTCTAATTAAACAGTCCTTGTTTATGTTCTACAACAGTGCTGTTAGCTCAGCGGGCACACTATGCTAGGTTGCTATTGTCTCATTTAAACACCTACAGGCAAGAGCAAAGACAAACAAGGGGCCAACTAAAAAATGATAAATCAAACTTATTTTTCTAATAGCAGAGGGGGGAGAGTGAAGTAATTAAATGGACATATCTAAAATAACATTTGGCAAGGTTGAAATTAGTTATAAATACACTAAGGCGGAATTAACACTGTAAAAATAATTCGGTGCCTGCATCATTTTAGTGTTTTTGCAGGTATTTTCAGTGACCCATACCTTCAGTGACCTATTGAAATTCAATAAAAACCTGCAAAATGCAGAACATTTCCACAACCTTGGGCAAGAAAACCAATAATACCCAAATAACACAAATATTAAAAGGCTTCCCACCATTTAGGTGGTCATTCAATAATGGTCTTGCTAGACTCTACTTGTGTTCTTTTGTTCAACAGTCAAAGGTAAGGATCTTCTGGAGGATTTCTCAAGTGTTTGTTAGAATAGGTCACAGGTAGAAGTTACAGCGTTAGACTCACTTCCCCAAAAGCATTGTCGATTCTGTACATAAGCACCATGAGCAGGCGACTCCACAAGCAAGCGTCTGCCAAAAGTGAGCCCCGATGAATAATTTGTCACTCTGTAGTAAAAAAGCAGAAAAGTTCAATGGGTCAGAGTGTCAATTGTCAACAAGGTTTCTTGAGGTTGTGGGCTAGTCCAATGCTATTGATGAAAAAATATAACAAAATCGTTTATTATCATCTTATGAACATAAGCAGAGTTTGCCCAATTCTCTCTCAGGGCAACATGGAGACGCTAATGCATGCTTTTATTACAAATCCTATAGATTATCGTAACGCCCTGCTTTCTGTTCTTCCAAAAAAGGTTACTACACCTTTGCAATTACTCCAAAATTCAGCGGCATGTGTCCTGACGAAGGGCAGAGGGCGGGCTCACATGTGTTTCAGGATCAATTTTAATGTTCTTCTTATGGTTTATAAATGTTTTTTAATTGTATTGGGCTTTCTTATCTTTCAAACTTGCTTTTACCCTACGAACCTGCCCGGGCCCTGAGATCCTCCGCCACTCATCTCCTAATTATTCCAAAAGTCAGGACACAAAGTTACGGATAGCATCTTTCCACCATTATGGAACAGCTTGCCGGAAGACCTCAGGGCTGCGTAGAACGTTCATGTTTTTAAGAGCAGGCTTAAGACCCACCTTTTTGATTTGGCTTTTACACAATTATTTTATTGAAGTCATTCGTATTTTTACTTTTTATGTTATTAGTAAAGCAATATTTGATTTAGTTCTATTAGTTTATTATATATTTACTGTAAATTTTTTTTTGGTAATATTTTTTATTTATTATTTTGTTTTTTTTAAATCATCATATGTCTTACTTGTATTTTATCCTTTATCTCTACTCGTAGTTCTTACTATTTCACAAGTTGTATTATTTTTACTTTCCAACATTCCTCAGAGGGAGCCATCTGCCTCAGGGGTTATCGGCCGTGCTGTGGGGGCGCTTTGTGTCAACGTCCTGGTGGCCATGGTCTGATGACCTCCTGGTGCAGATGGCTCCTGTGATAGTGTTTACTCACATGTCTCCTCTGTACTCAGCCATGCATTCATTTGTTCATATAGTTGCATTTGTGTGTGTGCTTGTGTTTGGTATCTGTGTCCATGCGTGCGTACGTATGTAATAATGGGGGATCTGGGTCATCGGGGTATTGTTTTTAACTTTGTAAATCACTTTGCGTTGTATGAAAAGCACTTTATAATGATTGATTGATGAAGGGAATTTTTTTGTCAAAAGTATGTTTAGCTAATTAAAATCAATCCATCCATTTTCTACCGCTTGTCCCTCTCGGGGGTGCTGGAGCCTATCCCAGCTGCACTCGAGCGAAAGGCGGTGTACACCTTGAACAAGTCGCCACCTCATCACTGGGCCAACACAGATAGACAGACAACATTCACACTCACATTCACACACTAGGGACCATTTAGTGTTGCCTATCACCCATTACCCAGGTGCATGTCTTTGGAGGTGGGAGAAAGCCGGAGTACCCGGAGGGAACCCACGCAGTTACGGGGAGAACATGCAAACTCCACACAGAAAGATCCCGAGCCCGGGGATAGAACTACTATTATAAATCAAAAATAATATCTGAAGTTAGTTCCTCCTTTTCAGTAATTCAACCTTTGTAACATTCTTAAGCTATTAAAAACAACTTGAGGTTTACTTTCCTGCTTACTCCAGTAAAACAAAATCTCGTTCTTAGCAGCATGTTTGCGTAAAAAAATGTCGACCGATCAAAATATATTTTAATTAACGCACGTCCCCTAAATCTTAGAACACTAACGGCATGAAGGAGCCCAGCATCGAGTAGTGTAAATGTGGGTTTATTTGCTATGATGTTTGTATCTTTAATTGTTGAAATTAAATCCGTCGTGACTGGCTAATTGTTTTGGAATGGCTAAACTAGCATTTTTTGCTGTGCTGAGCAGATGTAAAGAGGGTTGAACAGCGAATGCCAAGTCTGCTGACAACAACGTTTGTTTTGCTAATTAGTAGGGCTGCAATTAATTGTATTAGTCGACTCGTCATCAACTATCTAAATGATTAGTTGATTAATCTGATTATGTAACATACACATATTCAGTGGCTCTAATCAAATTTGAAATACTTGATATTTTTATGCATGTGCGAACTAACAAGGTTGACTACTTCATTAAGAAATATTTATTTATACTGTAAGTGTGATGCTTATTAGGTTGTCACAAAAATAACTATTAAGCTTTTGTCCATTTAAAAGCAAGGCCAAGCAAAGTGCTGATAAAAACTGATAATATATTTTTTATACAAAGTACATTATGACACTCGCGTGCGGGCGCCCGATGGCCGCTTGTGCGGCAGGCAACCTGGAGGTTGCAGGGCCACTGCAAGACAAGAGATCGTGGAGGCGACGCTGGAACCGACTGCGGGACAGAATGCGACGACGCTTGAGCTGACTGTAGAACTGGCTGCACTTGCGGCAGACCCACTGGAGCGGATGGCGGCACCTGCAGAAGACCCACTGGAGCAGATGGTGGCCGGGTTGGGCGGAGCACTGGAGGCGGCGGCTGGGCGGAGCGTTGGAGGCGGCGGCCGGGCTGGGCGGAGCGTTGGAGGCGGCAGACGGGCTGGGCGGAGCGTTGGAGGTGGTGGCCGGGCTGGGCGGAGGACAGGAAGTTGCGGTCTTGGTGGACGTAGCTGTGCCTCAACAGTCACACAGCCACCTGCCCTAAGCCCTTCCTCAGGAAGCAGATAACAGACGCTGTCACTGGTTTGATGGAGGAGCGTTTGACTCTTGACCCTTAGCGGGAGAAGAAGCCCAGGGTGGGTGGGCTCTGGGAAGGCAGGGGTAGAAGAAGTCTGTACAAAGCACATTCCTTGTGGGGGCGTGTCCCAGCGTCCCCGCCGCTGACGTGCTCGAGGTGTCTGTGATTCAGGTTCGGCTGGCCCTGATATGCCTGGACTGCACTGAATTGCAGCCCAGGACATGACAAGTTTTGCCGCATTGCCATTTAGGCTGCCATATTCCCCCATAGTCCTTGATGAGGGCTGCGCGTCGTGACAACGGCACCTTCCGCCTTCGTCGGCGACGCACAGGCTCATTACTTTAGGGACCAAACCGCCATCTGGCCCCCACATCAATGTCTCGAGTACCTCATGGGGTCACTGCTGAACCTCTGCCTCGTTTCCAACCAAAAAAAACATCTCAGTCCTTGTCTGCGAAATCACGTGGTCGGGACATTCTGTCAGGCGGCGCGTCATGTGAGACAGCGAAGGTTGTTGTGATTTCTAAAATGCAGAAAACCCAACGAACCAAAGCGCAGGTAAACAAGAATTTAATACACATAGGGAAAGCTATGCACGCAAAAAGACTAAACTTGACAGACTATAAAGTAAACACAAACGAAATGGTGGACATCAGCAAAAAAAAACTCACCAATGTGGAGCAGACGGCGTCCACAAAGCACATCCGTATTTGACCTCAGCATGGAAAGAAATATGCTCAACAGTGTCCCAACAAAAAATGGTGGCTCAGACTCAATTTAAATAGACCTATTTATAAATGGTTAATTTATATAGGCTAGTAAGGTAAGGTTTTGTACCTAACAAGTACCTTGCTTCTGCAGCCTTCATCAGAGGTGTCACGTGATGTTAGCGTGACGTCGTCTGTGACGTGTTATATGGATGTTTTCCATCCCACCTGAAGTGGTGGGATGGCGGTGTCCCCTGGCGTGCGCCGGGATTAGGGCAGGGCGCCCCCTGTCGTCTGGATGTCTACCAAACGGCCGGTGTGGGATAGTTGGTAGACTCCTTCGTCTCTGTTGACAGTCTTTGGGGCCCGCTTCCTGATTTCAACCGCCTCTTTGATCCACCGATGAAATTTGTTACAACCATTTATAAATACACATCAGTAGGCTAAATGAACCTCTTCAACATATTAAATAGTGCTAATTGCTAACAGAAAGCAGGTGCGTGGATCAGTGCTCAGAGAAAGATGCGAAGCGGCTAGGGAAAAACACAAACACAACAGGAAGTGCCACCAAAATAAGTGCGTAGAACAGGAACTAAAACACTAAACACAGGAGAACACTAACAAAGTCACAAAAAAAACGCAAAGCCTGGTGTAAACAGTCGTAACAAAAATAGCAGCATAATGCAAAACAACACCAAAACTATCTATTGTTTACTGTTTTTTTATGCTGTGTTTAGAAAAATGTCACACAGGTATATAGATAAAGTTTAACAGGAGGACTTTGGCTAAAATGATAGTTAAATCTATTTTTCACACAACTTCGCCTTTCTGTTGTTAGCTATAGTTAATAATAATTATCTTACTAAGGGGTTTTTGGATACCACATCTTCCAGATGTCTGTCATGCCTCTGCATCGCCGATGCACTAGCATGAAAAACAAGGTCCGTTTTGCAAATCGAGCAAGTTATTTATGTCTTTGACGTGTTTAGTTGTGTTTTTAAAGTGGATGGTACCATTTGTCTCTTCTGTTGCTCGGCGGTCACCAGTCGTGCCGGCTGACAAGGACATACCATTTGTTTCTGTCCCGAAAAACATGAGCGATGACGTCACAGACTAATATCGGCAAAATAATCTGTCCGTGACATTTTTATTTATTTATTATATGTGTCGACAACGTCAAGAAATAGTTGCATCCTATGAGTTACTGTGATTTTAAACACAAGTTGTCTCAATGTTTTTTATGGGAAAAATGTGATGTGTCCCTGGAACTCAGAGGGTTGACAGCATCCTTTTAAATTTAAATGCGTCGGGAACGCAGGACGGCTACCTCCAAACATCACAGTAATGTCATTGTTTAATAGGTGGTAGTGTAAAACATGTATGTTCAATGAAATTATCTACTAAAGATGGGAATTTTTAGGCAGCTCATGATTCGATTTTATTCCAAATCAAATCTCGTGATATATTATTTGGCATAGAAATTATAATAAAACCCTTTTAAAAGAGGTTACATGTTACAAAAGCTCCTACGCGCAGTGACAATCATTGGTACTTTAACTTGAACTTTAACTTTAACTTAAAAAAAACATCTGTATGAAAATAAAATAAATACCAATTGAAAAATCAGACAATGTTAATCCATCTAGTAAAATTAAAAAGAACAACTCCAACCCAATCCCAGATAGAAATTTACAAAGCAATTAAGAAGACATACAAATACTTTAAATATAATCAAATACAATACTAAAAAAGGAAAACCACATGTTAATAAAAGCAACAGTGTCAATAATAATAATAATAATAATAATATTAATGATTTCATCAATAATAGTTGTTTATTTTGTTTAAATAAAGTATTGATTCTTAAAAAAAGGGAACAATTTTTATTGTATTTTTTTGTAATTGATTTTTGAATAATTATTAATTAATTTAGAATCGGAATACATTAAAAAAAAAACGATATATTATTTTGTCTAAAGCAGTGGTTCTTTACCTGGGTTCGATCGAACCTTAGGGGTTCGGTGAGTCGGCTTCAAGGGTTCGCCGGAGTTTCCGCCGCGGAGGTCATGACACACCCGACTCATCGTGTAGATAAAAACTTCTCCCTATCGGCGTATTATGGATACCCCCAAACAATGTTCCCTCTAATTTTCCATATGCGTGAGCAAACGCAAAAACTCTTTGAGCATTCAGTGGAGCACATGTGAGCGACGTCAGACGTGCACATGCACTGTGGCCACACCAGCAGCACACCTGACCCAAACCTGACTAAATAACAAGTTAAATATTTTATTATTATAACCAAATGACAGCAGCCATTTCCATGAGATTATTTTCTAATATAAGTATTTTGGCCCACTTACAATGACAATAACAAAACATATTGTTTTTTCAGGAGCTGTGTACTAGTATTGTATATCTGGGTGGGGTTTGGAAATAATTTGTATCCCTTTCAGATATCGCATTTAGTTCCCACTAAAACATTCACATGTTGTACAATGAAATGTAAACATGGGATCATGTGTACATTCCTGTAACTTTCTGTTTATAAAATATATTTTATTAGTATTTCTTTGATATAATATGTATATATAGAGGTTTATTTGAAAATGTAATTTCATGATTAATATTTATAAATTACGATTAAATTAAGAATGTTTTATTTTTATTTTTTTCACTAAAGAAGGGTTCGGTGAATGCGCATATGAAACTGGTGGGGTTCGGTACCTCCAACAAGGTTAAGAACCACTGGTCTAAAGACTCTAATCTTCTTTAGAAGGGACACACAACAGGTTCCCTCGGATTTGCTCTGATCAGGAGACAGTAGGCGTTTAAAGTGACCAGTGTACGTATTAACTGCAATATAAAATTCAATGCCCTCCCGTAAGTGTTAAAAGGGTGGAATGACGCACGCATAGAGAAAATAGAAAGACAAATCCAGATAGTAGACAAAGTCTGTGTGCGAACAAAAGGACTCGTAAAATGAATTTGCGCACGTAAAGAGAGACATCGCACGCAATGTGGTTTTTAAGTGCGAGGATCTCGGCACTGTTTTGACGCCATACTGCTGCCACCAAGCTGGAGGTATGTGTATTGTTCAATCACGAGCAAAGATGCAAATGCTGAAAATCCTCATGCTTCTCACTGCCCCATGACACCTCACCGCACTATTTAAATAGCAAATCTACATATTTCCTATGGTAGCACTGAATACAGCTTTTCTTAGCCATGCAATCCATCTTGACACTTGGGAGAGCAATCAAGCCCTTTGGAGCTCAGTTTGCATTGACTACAGTTGGTGACTTGCAAAGCCTGTTGCTAAAAGACGTAACCATATTACGTTTGTAAAATATGTTTGGACGAGCTGCCATCATTCACTTGCATGATAGCATGTGAGGCTACACATACTCAAAGTATGTGCAACACATATTGTATTTGCAGCATTGCAGGTCCTCCTCTATTAGCAGATCAATCAGTAGTGCCATTTACCTGCAGAAGGCTTTTTAAGAAAAACAAAGTGGGGCGCCAGAAAGGGCAATCAGAGCTGCACTTCCTGTCTGACATTCATGAACTCAGCCCTCTAATGGCACCATCCATTATAACCCATATTTAAATAAACACAGGCTTAATGACATAACAAATGAGCCAGGCTGTGTATGCCTTCATAATCAACATAAAAGGAGAGAAAAAAAAAAGTACAAAAGAGGAACTACATTACCTCCTCCATTGATAATATTTCTATCCCTCACACACGTCCGCCTATTCACTTCAACAGATATAAAGTAATCAAAATGATTTTAATTAGTGAGCAGGCTGCATAAACACGGCAAAGAGGAGGACTGCTTCAAAGTGGTGATGCATTCAGGATCTCGAATTGGAGTGATGAGGTGTGCTGAGTGGGTGGTGAGAGTTTAGTAATATCAGGGCTTTTTAACTGGCGGTTCAGAGGCCAAATCTGACCCGGGAACGACACCATTCCGCCAGTTCAGTTCAAAACTTAGGAGACAAACATTTTTTCATTAAACTCCGAAAGCATTCAACTGCTTCTGTTGTATAGAGAAAATTGGGCCACTGTAAACATTTTATATTTGCTAGCAAACATAGAACACTAGGGTCCAAACTTGTGATCTACATAACTGAGGCGTTCCTCAAGGCACCATTTCAAGTCTTCTCTTTTTTTTTTCGTGATGTGTTTTATGTAACTCAGGTCTTCTTTACTTCAGATGCAGTCAGTCGTCGTTTGTTCAACTTCTTTTGTTATACTAGTGCAGGGGTCGGCAACCCGCGGCTCTAGAGCCGCATGCGGCTCTTTAGCGCCGCCCTAGTGGCTCTCTGGAGCTTTTTAAAAAATGTATGAAAAATGGAAAAAGATAAGGGGAAAAAAAAAAAATTCTGTTTTAATTTGGTTTCTGTAGGAGGACAAACATGACACAAACCTCCCTAATTGTTATAAAGCACACTGTCAGCTTCACGGATTCGAGTATTTGGCGAGCACCGTTTTGTCCTACTAATTTTGGCGGTCCTTGAACTCACCGTAGTTTGTTTACATTTATGACTTTTCTCCGACTTTCTCGGACGTGTTTTATGCCACTTCTTTTTCTGTCTCATTTTGTCCACCAAACTTTTAAGGTTGTGCGTGAATGCACAAAGGTGAGTTTTGTTGATGTTAATGACTTGTGTGGAGTGCTAATCGGGCATATTTGGTCACTGCATGACTGCAAGCTAATCAATGCTAACATGCTATTTAGGCTAGCTATATGTACATATTGCATCATTATGCCTCATTTGTAGCTATATTTGAGCTCATTTAGTTTCCTTTAAGTCCTCTTAATTCAATTTATATCTCATGACATACTATCTGTATGTAATATGGCTTTTAATTTTTTGCAGCTCTAGACAGATTTGTTTTTGTATTTTTGGTTCAATATGGCTCTTTCAACATTTTGGGTTGCCGACCCCTGTACTAGTGGTATTCCTCAAGGTTCCGTTTTAGCTCCTTTCTTATTCATTATTTGGACTATTCAACTGGTGGCCGGTGAGTTCAGTTCAAAAACTTGTGGGAGACACATTTTTGCAGTAGATTCTTAAAAACATTAGAGTTCCATCCATTGGCGTCGTTAGGCCTAAATTATTAATAAGCCCCCCTAAATAATTGTATGTGATTTTTTTGTGATATTTTTTCCCCCCCAAAAATGCTGAAAAAATCAATATAAATATGCAGGAATATGAGTTAAAATAAATAATAATATAACCTGTCATTATTCACTATGATTATAAATCATTTGAAGATCCTTTGTCTTCAAATGATCAGGGTTGAGTTTTTTCTTGTACTGATGTGGGATCTGAGCCGAGGATGTCGTTGGGGCTTGTGCAGCCGTTTGAGACACTTGTGATTAAGGGCTATATACATTGTATTTATTTGATTGATTGATTGATTGATTGATTGATTTGTCAGCGCTTAATATTCAGTCCAATCTGTCCCACTAGTAACGCCCGTATTACTGTACTGATAATTCAGTCCACGTTTTGACTGTTATCTCAGCAAGGTCAAGCCAAACCACAGCAGCATTAAGGCTACATCAGTGCATTCACAGCACTGCAGGGTAGGATGTCCAATTCAGATGTTTTTGGTCAATTCTGATCTTTTCATGTGGTCGTTAACATTACAAAGAAATGTGTCCAAACTCAAATGTCATCAAGAGCTCACATGGCTACAGTAGTAGTGACCCCAAGATGCAGGAACCAGGAGGACGAAGATCAGGTAAGAGGATTTTAATGTAATTAACACAGGAAATGAAGCAGTCGTGCATATAAGGTCCAAACATAAAGTCAATCCTCGAGCACTGAGGAGCGCGCAAGACAGGCATAAACAGAAACATGCTGATTGGCAGCCGGTGTGGACCGTCTGCCAATCAACAGCAGGTGAGGAGAAAAACAGCGCTCAGCGGGACAAGCAGGAAATACAACCAAAATAAGAGCATTGATAGGAAATAAACACAAAACAAGGAAGCACAAACAGAAATGACGTGACAGATCGTCACAAATGTGAATGCAAGCTGACCTGAATACAGACATGACGTCATGATGTCGCACATCCTGCAGTGTTTACAAAAGTAAACCCGAAAGTAGACATGCTTCAATTCTAGTCGTCTCAGTACTGCCGCATTTGTGGCAAATTTTAAGGATTCTGCAAAGAAGATTATGAAAGAAGATGTCTCCTGCACTTCTGGGGATATTTTCCTCCATGTCTGCTCCAAAGAGCGGGTTGGCGATCAGTGGTGGAACATTGATTGATGTGAGTTCCTTAAACATTTTTTTCGACTGTTTTTTTTTTATCCATCTATTTTGGTGATTAAAGGGGAACATTATCACAATTTCAGAAGGGTTAAAACCATTAAAAATCAGTTCCCAGTGGCTTATTTTATTTTTCAAAGTTTTTTTCAAAATTTTACCCATCACGCAATATCCCTAAAAAAAGCTTCAAAGTGCCTGATTTTAACCATCGTTATATACACCCGTCCATTTTCCTGTGACGTCACACAGTGATGCCAATACAAACAAACATGGCGGATAGAACAGCAAGGTATAGGACATTAGCTCGGATTCAGACTCGGATTTCAGCGGCTTAACACTGTCTGATAAGATAATTACTAACAACTATGAACTAGGTTTACAGCATATGAAATACATTTGGCAACAACATGCACTTTGAGTGTGCAGACAGCCCATTTCAGGCGCGTTAAGAACATATATTTTTCCACGATTTCAGCACTCAGGTTAACCATACCTAAATAGACACAAAATACTGCATTACACAAGACTACCCGAATGTACTCGAATGATTGAAAAAAATAAATGTTTTTAAGCTAAATTATTGGTAAACACAGTTTATATATAATAATTTACGTAAAACCGCGAGTAATGAATAAAGTTTTCATCAATTAATATATTCTGTAGACATACCCTCATCCGCTCTCTTTTCCTGAAAGCTGATCTGTCCAGTTTTGGAGTTGATGTCAGCAGGCCAGGGAAGCTAGGGTCGATATTCTTCTCTTGATCATCTTCTGTGGCATAAGGGACGGTGTGAGCCAAGACATCCAGGGGGTTTAGCTCGCTCGTCTGCGGGAACAAACTGCCGCCATTGCTTGCCGTGCTACCGAGGTCCTTTGTCCCTGAATACCTCACACACTCCGGCAGATTCAATGGGGGTCTGGCGGCAGATTTCTTTCGACTTTATCGTTGGAAATGCATCTGCTTTGAGTGTCGCAGGATAGCCACACATTCTTGCCGTCTCTGTCGTAGCATAGCTTTCGTCGGTAAAGTGTCCGGAACAAACCACTGACCATTTTGTCAGCTTTCCCCAAACCCTCGTATTTTGAACAAATTTCGTCCAATTTCTTGCCATTTTCGCATCTTTGGGCCACTGGTGCAACTTGAATCCGTCCCTGTTCGTGTTGTTATACCCTCCGACAACACACCGACGAAAGTGAGAAAATGGCGGATTGCTTCCCGATGTGACGTCATCGCTCTGAGAGCGAATAATAGAAAGGCGTTTAATTCGCCAAAATTCACCCATTTAGAGTTCGGAAATCGGTTAAAAAATATATGGTCTTTTTTCTGCAACATCAAGGTATATATTGACGCTTACATAGGTCTGGTGATAATGTTCCCCTTTAATAATGACGCTTATAATAAGCGTCATCATTATTCGCCATAATGCGACCGGAGCACAGGAGAGTTTATTCTGAAGTCGCATCATAACACTATCTGATTGACTTGTAATAATAATGTCTATAATATTGCTGAAAGAAAAATTACTTATATGTCGTATAATAAGCAAATTACACATAGCCTTTGTTCTGTTGTGTTTATGTTGTCTTACGGTGCGGATGATCTCCCGAAATGTGTTTGTCTATCTTGTTTGGTGTGGGTTCACAGTGTGGCGCATATTTGTAACAGTGATAAAGTTGTTTATACAGCCAACCTCAGTGTGACATGTATGGCTGTTGCTCAAGTATGTATTGCAGTCACTTCTGTTGGTGCGTGCAGAAGCCTCATACAACATGTGACTGGGCCGGCACGCTGTTTGTATAGTGAAAAAGCGGACGCGACGACAGTTTGTAGAGGACGTTAAAGGCAGTGCTATCACGGCACGGCCTTAATATTATTGTCCGGGTGAAAATCGTGACAAATTCGGGGGAACGGTTGCCCCGGGAGATTGTCGGGAGGGGCACTGAAATTCGGGAGGCTCCCGGGAAAATTGGGAGGGTTGGCAAGTATGGCGGGATAGCCATTCAAAGAAGGTGAATTCCTTAAAAAGTGCATGTTAGATTTTTTTAAGAAATAATTTCTTGCGGCCCAGCCTCACCCAGTTTCTGCATCCAGTGGCCCCCAGGTAAATTGAGTTTGAGACCCCTGGTTTACACTGTTATAATCTGTGCAACGTTTCTGTCATGTCTGTGTGATCATGTTTTGTTTAAGTTATGTTCTGCTTGGTTTTGGACTCTTTTTTAGTTCCTGCTTTTCACTCCCTTGTCTTGTTTCCATGGTTACCCATTAGTTTCACCTGTTCCACGTTTGGACTCATTGTGCACTCTTGTTTGTCACCATAGCAACCCATTAGTTTTCACATGCCCTCACGACTCACGCACCTGTCTTTAATCATGTCACTATTATTTAAACTGAGTGTTGCCAGGAAGTCTCCCTGGCGACATCATACCCCTGACACACACCTGACACTCTACTTAATGCTCAGTTCACGCTGCTTTCTTCATAGTCCATGCCAAGTAAGTTTTTGTTTATTAATGCCACAGTTAGTGTTTTTGTTTCATTGTTCATAGTTTCTGCCTTTGTGCAAGTTTTGTGTTTATAGCCAAGTTTTGTACCTCCACTGTGAGCGCCTTTTGTTTGTTTCTTTTTTTGAGTGTTAACAATAAATCATGTACTCCCCTTCACACCACGTATGGTCCAAATCATTTTCACCACGGGAGAACAAATCACGCCATAGTTCAAGTCGTGACAGTTTCCATGTTTGCAAGTTGCCTGCCAGCTTTTCCATGCAACAACACTGTCCATATGTGTTTGGGCCATCTCATGCTTACTAAAGATGACTAAAGCTTTCTTACACGTCCACATTCAACCATTTAGATGTATTCAGTGTCTGTTGTGTAATTATAATAGTGCCAAAATGTTGTGAGCGAAAATATCTTACAAGTGCAACAATTTTTTGCGCGCATGATTCAAGGAACCTCCTGGGGACTAAGCGCACTGTGTTCTTCAAGCCTGGTGACGCCCCTGGTTCCATCATAGAGATGATCTTTGACTTGTTATTTTGGTTGTTTTGGTTAGGAGCGCTCTGTTTATTTTATGGACCTTCTGCAAAAAAGCATGTCTACTGTAGAGGACACTGGACCTCCAAAATATACAAAACAAGGCTAATAGTAAAGGGAGAGGTCTGCCCCCCCGGTCCTTAAATTCTGGAAACAAGGCCCCCTAAACAATTAAGTTAATATCTCTGATTTACACCATTGCAAAGAGAAGACGCTGTAGAACCAGACAAGACACGGAATATGCAGATTTTGACACAAACAAAACAATATTACTGTATTACACAGACAATATGCGTGGGGAGGGTGAACCACACGCTGACATTCTTATGGAATTCAACTGATTAAAATCGTATGAGTATGAGGCTCAGATGCTCAGATGCTCCTTCATAGTATTTGAGGCGCAATCCCATGGCCATATGGCATATTTGACACACTTATTTGGTGTCAACCATGAAAAAAAAATCAGTATACAAAATGAAACATGAAGACAGTCGCACTGATTTAAAATGTGGGGGTATTTGGATTTTTAATAACCCATTATAAGAAAATAATAAGCTATTTGATGATCCTGCATTTAACTGGGTTAAGTATATTCTCAACTGTCTAGTGAGTCGTGATGCATAAACTCCCTGCTGTTATTGTTTGACTCCTGATTATGCTTCTAAAAAAAAACAACTTACACACAAGAACACATTTTAACCTTGAGAGTACAGTAATACAGTGAATGCAACAAAATAAAGTCAGAAAAAACTTGTTTTAAAAGTACAACTAAAGCCAGTAACAATGCTGGTTTTGCTGCAATGTTTGTTTGTTTTTTAGCAAAGGCCGGTTTGTATTTGTTAAATAAGCTACATGAGATGTTTGTAAAACTAAGCTTAAAATACACAAAACACTGTTCAGTCAGACCATAAAATCTAAACCTTTCACTAACACTAAAGCTGACAAATGTCAAATATAGGAACAACTGGATTAAAAACAAGCCAGGGAGTCAAACAATGAAACAGATAAAAGGGTAACATATTACTTGTCAATATATCCCTACATCATGACCTATTCGGCATGTGCGGTTCTTCTTTTTTACGATTTTATATTCTAAAACATAGTGATTCAGTTGTCTCATAATCCTTACAGTCCTATTGATAGAGCATATATAGCAGACCTTTACAGTGGAATACCCCTGAGGTTGTAAAATTTGATTCAGTTTTCGACACAATATGCCCTGGTTTTCATATACCAACTTTGTTATCACATGGCTAAACATTTTGTATAGCTAACTACAGTACAATAGTACTGTTTGCCTGCTTTTCATTCCACGGAATGACCCCATTAATGACTGCAAAATAATCTACAAACCCTGTTTCCATATGAATTAGGAAATTGTGTTAGATGTAATTATAAACGGAATACAATGATTTGCAAATCATTTTCAACTCATATTCAGTTGAATATGCTACAAAGACAACATATTTGATGTTCAAACTGATAAACATTTTTTTTTTTGGAAATAATCATTAACTTTTGAATTTGATGCCAGCAACACGTGACAAAGAAGTTGGAAAAGGTGGCAATAAATACTGATAAAGTTGAGGAATGCTCATCAAACACTTATTTGGAACATCCCACAGGTGAACAGGCAAATTGGGAACGGGTGGGTGCCATGCTTGAGTATAAAAGTAGATTCCATGAAATGCTCAGTCATTCACAAACAAGGATGGGGCGAGGGTCACCACTTTGTCAACAAATGCGTGAGCAAATTGTTGAACAGTTTAAGAAAAACCTTTCTCAACCAGCTATTGCAAGGAATTTATGGATTTCACCATCTACGGTCCGTAATATCATCAAAGGGTTCAGAGAATCTGTAGAAATCACTGCACGTAAGCAGCTAAGCCCGTGACATTCGATCCCTCAGGCGGTACTGCATCAACAAGCGACATCAGTGTGTAAAGGATATCACCACATGGGCTCAGGAACACTTCAGAAAACCACTGTCAGTAACTACAGTTGGTCACTACATCTGTAAGTGCAAGTTAAAACTCTCCTATGCAAGGCGAAAACTGTTTATCAACAACACCCAGAAATGCCCTTGGCTTCGCTGGGCCTGAGCTCATCTAAGATGGACTGATACAAAGTGGAAAAGTGTTTTGTGGTCTGACGAGTCCACATTTCAAATTGTTTTTGGAAACTGTGGACGTCGTGTCTTCCGGACCAAAGAGGAAAAGAACCATCCGGATTGTTAAAGGCGCAAAGTTGAAAAGCCAGCATCTGTGATGGTATGGGGGTGTATTAGTGCCCAAGACATGGGTAACTTACACATCTGTGAAGGCGCCATTAATGCTGAAAGGTACATACAGGTTTTGGAGCAACATATGTTGCCATCCAAGCAACGTTACCATGGACGCCCCTGCTTATTTCAGCAAGACAATGCCAAGCCACGTGTTACATCAACAGGGCTTCATAGTAAAAGAGTGCGGGTACTAGACTGGTCTGCCTGTAGTCCAGACCTGTCTCCCGTTGAAAATGTGTGGCGCATTATGAAGCCTAAAATACCACAACGGAGACCCCCGGACTGTTGAACAACTTAAGCTGTACATCAAGCAAGAATGGGAAAGAATTCCACCTGAGAAGCTTAAAAAATGTGTCTCCTCAGTTCCCAAACGTTTACTGAGTGTTGTTAAAAGGAAAGGCCATGTAACACAGTGGTGAACATGCCCTTTCCCAACTACTTTGGCACGTGTTGCAGCCATGAAATTCTGAGTTAATTATTATTTGCAAAAAAAAATAAAGTTTATGAGTTTGAACATCAAATATCTTGTCTTTGTAGTGCATTCAATTGAATATGGGTTGAAAATGATTTGCAAATCATTGTATTCCGTTTATATTTACATCTAACACAATTTTCCAACTCATATGGAAACGGGGATTGTACCACGGGACTAGGGATGGGAATTGACAAGATTTTTGTGGGTCCGATTCCATTTTTGATTCTGCTTAACAATTTGGTTCTTTAACGGTTCTCTTAGTGATTCCTATTTGGAAAGAAAGAAGAAAAAAGATGGATTAGCATCAATTTTGTTTAGTTTACAGGTAACATGACCTTACAAAGCCTACAGTGAGGTCACATACGTAGCATAGGAGAAAAAAAAAGGTATTTTTTAGTGGCTAATGGGAGTCACCGTTCAAAGCCTTCAAAGCCCTCCATCAATGGCTTATATACACGGTACTAATCTTTATATGATGTAGTAACAGACACGTTCATAACAATATGTAATATGTTCAATATTTACTGTATTTTGGTCATTTTAAGCATTGTTGGAACTAACTCCTTGGCGCATTTATTTCCGTTTCCATAGCATTGTACTTCCGACTCCAGGCAACAAATATGTGTTCCTACTTCCGGATACAAACCTAAGTGTTTTTTTGATCATGGCAGACTTTGTAACAGGCAACGAAGATGACTATTTTTGGACAAATTAAGATTCAAAACCTTATCATTTTGAAGCTGAACATACAGAGGATGAAATGCTATTTATAGAAGCGAGCAGGAAGGATGAGTGAGACGTTGGAGCAGATGGAAGCTGATAGAGTGAGGCCGGCCGGCGTCACTTTGACGCTGCAAATGTGGAGCTTGGAGCCAACCTATCAAGACATAGATGGTTTGCTTACCCAAAATCAATATGACAAAAATGTCCCCGGCCAACTTGACCAAACGATTAACTGTCCATTGAGTAAGTCACTATAATATCGATCTTGATACACGCAGCACGTCAAATGCATGTTAGTACAACTACAGTGCATATGCTGTCAAGCTAGCTGTGTATAAACAAAACATGAAATGTGCGTTAATACTTTACAGATAGGGTTTATGTTTTTTAGTCAATACAGATTGGTGTCCTATCGCATTGTGTTGTGCATTACAAACCCAAACGCGAATCGGGTGCTGATGTAGAAGCTCGCTTATCTCTCGCCATAGCTAGCTCACGGCTAAAACCGTATCAAGCCGGCGTGTTAATACGCAAGAAAAAAAGTTCCTCAGAATTCGCTCTTACAATAACAATTTCACTACAGCATGGTTATTATACAGGTTACGGAACGTAAATAAAATAGTTGGCGTTTTTTTAAATGCATTTTTAAAGTGATTTAGAGGCAGAATGGATTGTGTCCATTAGCTGCATTGCTGGCCACCTAGAACAAGACCATTTTTACAAGTTAGACTAATAAAGAACAGAAAACCTTTTGTCTTCATATCTCTCAGGCCATGTCCACACGAACACGGATACTTAATAAACGCATTCTTATCTCTGCGTTTAGGCCTCTTGTCCACACGCAAACGCATACTTTTGTCTTTAAAAAGGCAGACTTTTACAAACGCTGGCCAAAGTGTAGAGTTCCAAACCTCTCCACTCAGCGGAGACTTGTGATGACGTCACGGTTGTACGCTGTCATTTCCAAGCTCAACAACACTGCCTTGTTGCCTTTTAAGCACACTATAAGAGAAATGACTGTATGTTTGAACCAGTGATGTGCGGTGAGGTTGATGGCTGGTGAGGCACTGACTTCATCACAGTCAGATTTACAAACATATGAACCCTAAAGAGTATCTTATTCACCATTTGATTAGCTGCAGTTAACGGGTTATGTTTAAAAGCTCATACCAGCATTCTTCCCTGCTTGGCACTCAGCATCAAGGTTTGGAATTGTGGGTTAAATCACCAAAAATGATTCCCGGATGCGGCGCCGCTGCTGCCCACTGCTCCTCTCACTCACCTCCCAGGGGGTGATCAAGGGGATGGGTCAAATGCAGAGGATACATTTCAGCACACCTAGTGTGTGTGACAATCATTGGTACTTTAACTTAACTTTAACTTTACACATATAAACTGTAGCACACAAAAAAAGCACATTTAATTAAAAAAAAAATGTATTATGGTCTTACCTTTACTTATAAATGAAGTCCATGTGCCGCTCCTTTTGAACAAAAGCATCGATAACTTGTTTATAGAAGTCTTCCTTATCTTTCTTCAGTTTTAAAAGTCTCTCTGTCTCGATGGAGATTTTCCTTTAAGTATTACCTCCTGCTTCGATTGAAAGTCCAGTTTAGAAAAATGTTTTATTTTAGATGTATAATCCTCCATGTTAAAAGTCCAGGCGAGAGGAAAAAATAAACGATTGCTGCTAACTGTTGCTGCTTGTTGTCACTTATTCTGCAGCCGAGTAGTCGCAAGAATGATCTCTGGGATCACTACCGCCCTCTACCACCAGGAGAGCCTCACCCAGTGCGTCTTCGCAGCAGTTTTATGATTGCTCAGCACAAGAAATACGTTACACACATACAGTTGTTGACAAAATACACTGTACATTATATACCTCAGCTAACTAAACTATGGAAATGTATAACATAATTCATATAGCAATACGGTCTCACTGCACAGCAGGCCAGCAGTTAGCCGAGTCATTGCGCAATCGTGAGGCTCAACTCAGTGACGTGCCTCAACTGGCTACTGACTCACCGCAAGTCTCTTCTCAGTATTTGAACGGCAAATGTGAAAATTCAGCGATTTTGAATACAAATAATCTAAAACTGGTGAAGTTAAATGGAAAATAACTTTATAGTATAATCACTGGATGCATATAACAATTTAATTAATTGTTGGGGCGTGGTTAAGAGGGGAGGAGTATATTTACAGCTAGAATTCACCAAGTCAAGTATTTCATATATATATATATATATATATATATACAGTATATATATAAGAAATACTTGACTTTCAGTGAATTCTAGCTATATATATACATATATATATATATATACAGTGGGGCAAAAAAGTATTTAGTCAGCCACCAATTGTGCAAGTTCTCCCACTTAAAATGATGACAGAGGTCTGTAATTTTCATCATAGGTACACTTCAACTGTGAGAGACAGAATGTGAAGAAAAAAAAATCCAGGAATTCACATTGTAGGATTTTTGAAGAATTTATTTGTAAATTATGATGGAAAATAAGTATTTGGTCAATAACAAAAATTCAACTCAATACTTTGTAATATAACCTTTGTTGGCAATAACAGAGGTCAAACGATTACTATAGGTCTTTACCAGGTTTGCACACACAGTAGCTGGTATTTTGGCCCATTCCTCCATGTAGATCTTCTCGAGAGCAGTGATGTTTTGGGGCTGTCGCCGAGCAACACACACTTTCAACTCCCTCCACAGATTTTCTATGGGGTTGAGGTCTGGAGACTGGCTAGGCCACTCCAGGACTTTCAAATGCTTCTTACGGAGCCACTCCTTCGTTGCCCGGGCGGTGTGTTTGGGATCATTGTCATGCTGGAAGACCCAGCCACGTTTCATCTTCAAAGCTCTCACTGATGGAAGGAGGCTTTGGCTCAAAATCTCACGATACATGGCCCCATTCATTCTTTCCTTAACACGGATCAGTCGGCCTGTCCCCTTAGCAGAAAAACAGCCCCAAAGCATGATGTTTCCACCTCCATGCTTCACAGTAGGTATGGTGTTCTTGGGATGCAACTCAGTATTCTTCTTCCTCCAAACACGACGAGTTGAGTTTATACCAAAAAGTTATATTTTGGTTTCATCTGACCACATGACATTTTCCCAATCTTTGCTGTATCATTCATGTGCTCTCTGGCAAACTTCAGACGGGCCTGGACATGCACTGGCTTAAGCAGGGGGACACGTCTGGCACTGCAGGATTTGATTCCCTGTCGGCGTAGTGTGTTACTGATGGTAACCTTTGTTACTTTGGTCCCAGCTCTCTGCAGGTCATTCACCAGGTCCTCCCGTGTGGTTCTGGGATTTTTGCTCACCGTTCTCATGATCATTTTGACCCCACGGGATGAGATCTTGCGTGGAGCCCCAGATCGATGGAGATTATCAGTGGTCTTGTATGTCTTCCATTTTCTGATAATTGCTCCCACAGTTGATTTTTTCACACCAAGCTGCTTGCCTATTGTAGATTCACTCTTCACAGTCTGGTGCAGGTCTACAATTCTTTTCCTGGTGTCCTTCGACAGCTCTTTGGTCTTGGCCATAGTGGAGTTTGGAGTCTGACTGTTTGAGGCTGTGGACAGGTGTCTTTTATACAGATAACCAGTTCAAACAGGTGCCATTAATACAGGTAACAAGTGGAGGACAGAAGAGCTTCTTAAAGAAGAAGTTACAGGTCTGTGAGAGCCAGAGATCTTCCTTGTTTGAAGTGACCAAATACTTATTTTCCACCATAATTTACAAATAAATTCTTTAAAATTCCTACAATGTGAATTCCTGGATTTTTTTTCACAATCTGTCTCTCACAGTTGAAGTGTACCTATGATGAAAATTACAGACCTCTGTCATCATTTTAAGTGGGAGAACTTGCACAATCAGTGGCTGACTAAATACTTTTTTGCCCCACTGTATATATATATATATATATATAAATAAGAGAAATACTTGAATTTCTGTGAATTCTAGCTATATATATATATATATATATATATATATATATATATATAAATAAGAGAAATACTTGAATTTCAGTGTTCATTTATTTACACATATACACACACATAACACTCATCTACTCATTGTTGAGTTAAGGGTTGAATTGTCCATCCTTGTTCTATTCTCTGTCACTATTTTTCTAACCATGCTGAACACCCTCTCTGATGATGCATTCTGCTTTGTCTCCTTGTTGTGTGCGCAGTTGTGCACTGCACTCTCTAAAAGCCTTAGATGTTATTGTCACATATGCATGTACAGTAGATAGCAGTATTGCCCTGTTTAAGAGTGTCACAACATTGCTGTTTACGGCAGACGAACTGCTTTACGGTAGACAAAAATGTGACTGCTGTTGTTGTGTGTTGTTGCCGCGCTGGGAGGACGTTAATGAAACTGCCTAACAATAAACCCACATAAGAAACCAAGAACTCGCCCTCGATCATTGTACAGTTATAACGTGATTGGGCAGGCACGCTGTTTATATTGTGGGAAAGCGGACGTGAAAACAGGCTGTCGACACGTCACTCAGGTCCGCCTGAATTTCGGGAGATTTTCGGGAGAAAATTTGTCCCGGGAGGTTTTCGGGAGAAGCGCTGAATTTCGTGAGACTCCCGGAAAATCCGGGAGGGTTGGCAAGTATGCAAATAGCTGGGCAAACGTGATGTGAGCAGGAAACACAACCAGTAGCACTGTAATTGCTAGATAGCAAACATTTCAAAAGCAACCTATTAAAAAGTGTTGTATCAATACATAATTGGATGTTGAGTCTATCAGAGGCAGTATAGTGATTTTAGACAGTGGAGATGGATTCAAATCCATGGCTCTCCAGAGGGAGGGTTAGAGCTATGTTTTATTGTACCCACACAGAGTGAACTATCGGGGCTGCTTTTGGACGAATCAACACAAGCAAATTAAAGTAATTGCACTGCTGACTACCCAATGGACCCGTCTGGTTTTCCAAAGGGAAAAAGATTGAGAGTAGGCAAGAACATTATTGAATCGGACTAATTGCTCACACACCTGTGCCTGTCCACTTGACTCTGCTGGGGATTCACAGCACACTGGTGTGGCAGAAGCTTGTGATTGTGTTGTTGTCGCTCTTAAAGACATACAGTAAGTTGTTTTGCTGATTTAGCAGATAATGTGGCAGCTCCGGTTGACTGTGGAAATTGCACTTCCAGAGGAATATTCATTGCTACATTTGGTTTTGAAAGCTGGCAAATTAAAAATGTTCAGTTTTACCACCTTTTTGTCTTTATAAGTAATGATCCTTCATGTGTTAAGTGTAAAAAATGGCAGCGAGAGACTGCAGTCCAAGGCACTTTTTTGTCAGTTCGGTGTTTGTGTGCACGGAATTAAATAGTAGTAGCTGCAGCTCCATTTTAAAACAATGCAGACCCTTTAATTAATATTCCAGGTAAATGGGAAATTAATCCTTTCCTATGAATTATTCTCTTTTCACTTGTTATGAATGTTACTTTGCCAGCTTTGTATACAAACTCTGAGATTTTGTGCTAATTCAGTTGACTAACCACCGTGTATTCCACTGTCTGTCCACAATGGTTTCTGATATTTTATTTGTATGCCTCTGATTTCTGCTATATACAGTCGTGGTCAAACGTTAACATACACTTGTAAAGAACATAATGTTATGGTTGTCTTGAGTTTCCAATCATTTCTACAACTCTTATTTTTTTGTGATGGAGTGATTGGAGCACATAATTGTGCGGTCACAAAAAACATTCATGAAGTTTGGTTCTTTTATGAATATATTATGGCTATAATACCACCACCATGCTTGACAGTAGGAATGGTGTTCTTCGGATTAAAGGCCTCACCTTTTCTCCTCCAAACATATTACTGGGTATTGTGGCCAAACAGCTCTTTTTTGTTTCATCTGACCACAGAACTTTCCTCCAGAAGGTCTTATCTTTGTCCATGTGATGTCAGATGAGCTGTTTAGCCACAATACCCAGCAATATGTTTGAAGGTGAAAAGGGGAGGCCTTTAATCCCAGGAACACCACTCCTACTGTAAAGCATGGTGGTGGTAGTATTATGTTCTGGGCCTGTTTTGCTGCCAATGAAACTGGTGCTTTACAGAGAATAAATGGGACAATGAAAAAGGAGGATTACCTCCAAATTCTTCAGGACAACCTAAAATCATCAGCCCGCAGGTTGGGTCTTGGGCGCAGTTGGGTGTTTCAACAGGACAATAACCCTAAACACAAGTCAAAAGTGGTAAAGGAATGGATAAATCAGGCTAGAATTAAGGTTTTAGAATGGCCTTCCTAAAGTCCTGACTTAAACGTGTGGACAATACTGAAGAAACAAGTCCATGTCAGAAAACCAACACGTTTAGCTGAACTGCACCAATTTTGTCAAGAGGAGTGGTCAAAAATTCAACCAGAAGCTTGTGGATGGCTACCAAAAGCACTTTATGTCATGTCTGTGTGATCATGTTTTGTTTTAGTCATGTTCGGTTTTGTTTTTTGGACTCTTTGTGCACTTTTGTTTGTTGTGTCACCATAGCAACCCATTAGTTTTTACTGATCATGTCACTGCTATTTAAGCCGGTCTGTTTCTGTTGTTCGTCCTGGTGACAATATCCTATATATCCTTTCATACCATGCTACTTCTGACACCCCTGCTACCTCTGTTTGTTTCATGCTACCATAGTTCCATGCCAAGTAAGTTTTTGTTTATTGTTCATAGTTTCTGCCTTTGTGCAAGTTTTGGTTTCATTAGTCAAGTTTGTTCTCCGCCATTGTGCGCACCTTTGGTTTGCTTCTTTTTTTTGTAGTTTGTTAGTGTTATAAATAAATCATGTACTTACATTCACGCCTTGCCCGCACCAACTTTCCTTTGCATTCCGGGAAAACAAACTCCAAAGTCCAAGTTTTGTCTCCTTATTGCAGTGAAACTTGCCAAGGGACACGTAACCAAATATTAACATTGCTGTATGTATACTTTTGACCAAGCAGATTTGGTCACATTTTCAGTAGACCCATAATAAAGTCATAAAAGAACCAAACTTCATGAATGTTTTTTGTGACCAACAAGTATGTGCTCCAATCACTCTATCACAAAAAAATAAGAGTTGTAGAAATGATTGGAAACTTAAGAAAGCCATGACATTATGTTCTTTACAAGTGCATGTCAATTTTTGACCACGACTGTATACTGACCGGCCACAACATTTTGTCTGCCAGCAAATACCCAAGATTATCATCACTGTAGTTTGCAGAGCAACTTATTCTGAGCTTTTTCTAATATTTTGACTAAGGTAGCAAAATAAAGTAATCAACACATTAGAAGTTCCGTTGGCTATGATGCAATGTGGTTCTGCACCACTGCAAACTGTAGAGAAAAGCAATAATCAATGCTGGCCAGTGCTTCTCAATTATTTTCTGTCATGACCCCCCCGGGGGACCAATTTCCTCAACCCCCTGAATTGAATTACTATTGAGAACTTGATATAGATTTATCTGGTTGATATAGATTTATCTGGTTACATTTTTCCTATGTGCCGTTGACAATGACTACTTTTTTTCTTTTCATTCTTGTCTCAAACCTCTCCATCTTTTCGCCCCCGTTAGCTCTGTGCACATACGCACCTGTGTACTTATTACTTCTACTGGGTAGAACAGGGAGCCTGTGGAATAGATTAAGCACTGTTGCCACCGAGCTGCAGGCTTGAGTGTCGTACTAAGATGAATACTTGAGTGTAGACACAAATGATCCCGACCCACTATTAGTGACTTACTGATGTGGACTAGGCATAGCTACTACACAGAGCTTGTGACATACATCTTATTGCACAATGCAGTAAAAAGACGTTGCACGTTTGAAGGGAGTTGTGTGTTTTGGATGTTGCTGTATGTTCCAAGTTGCATGTGTTTTGGGGGTCGGTGGTTGGGTGTTTTAGACTTGCTCTGTTTTACCCCGTCGGCTCCCTTAGATTATAGACGTGGACTATGTGGTTGGACACCCGTGCTCTCTTGCATGTATGGTAGAACTATCCAAGTATTCAACTAAACAAGGTCACAAAACTAGATAATAAAACAGCAAACACATATGCACTCCAAACATATCTACAATACTCAAGGATACTATTTTTGAGGGTGACTGGTAATACACGTCATTGTTCAGGGCTTATATGACCTCTTTTCGCACATCTTTAAGCATTGTCTGAGAGTGGTTGTATGTAGGGATGGATACTAAATCCGGCACTTTTTTTTGGCACCGGCCCTATTCCGCCGGTACAAATCGAGCATGGATTCTTGTAAAATCCAACGGTGCTATGTTACGGTATCTGGGTTGCACGTGACGTCACTTGTGGTCACCGACTTAGCTGGTGGCACTTAAAGGGGAACATTATCACAATTTCAGAAGGGTTAAAACCATTAAAAATCAGTTCCCAGTGGCTTATTTTATTTTTCGAAGTTTTTTTCAAAATTTTACCCATCACGCAATATCCCTAAAAAAAGCTTCAAATTGCATGATTTTAACCATCGTTATATACACCCGTCCATTTTCCTGTGACGTCACATAGTGATGCCAAAACAAACAAACATGGCGGATAGAACAGCAAGGTATAGCGACATTAACTCGGATTCAGACTCGGATTTCAGCGGCTTAAGCAAAATTGAAGAAGAAACTGAAGCCATTGAGCCATATCGGTTTGAACCGTATGCAAGCGAAACCGACGAAAACGACACGACAGCTAGCGACACGGGAGAAAGCGAGGACGAATTTGGCAATCAACTTCTAACCAACAATTGGTATGTGTTTGTTTTTAAGTGTTGTAATGTTTTTAAGCTAAATTATTGGTAAACACAGTTTATGTATAATAATTTACGTAAAACCGCGAGTAATGAATAAAGTTTATAAAGTATTAATTAATATATTCTGTAGACATACCCTCATCCGCTCTCTTTTCCTGAAAGCTGATCTGTCCAGTTTTGGAGTTGATGTCAGCAGGCCAGGGAAGCTAGGGTCGATATTCTTCTCTTGGTCATCTTCGGTGGCATAAAGGACGGTAGAAGCGGTGTGAGCCAAGACATCCAGGGGGTTTAGCTCGCTCGTCTGCGGGAACAAATTGCCGCCATTGCTTGCCGTGCTACCGAGGTCCTTTGTCCCTGAATACTTCACACACTCTGGCAGATTCAATGGGGGTCTGGCGGCAGATTTCTTTGACTTTATCGTTGGAAATGCATCTACTTTGAGTGTCGCAGGATATCCACACATTCTTGCCATCTCTGTCGTAGCATAGCTTTCGTCGGTAAAGTGTGCGGAACAAACGACTGACCATTTTGTCGGCTTTCCCCACAGCCTCGTATTTTGAACACATTTTGTCCAATTTCTTGCCACTTTCGCATTTTTGGGCCACTGGTGCAACTTGAATCCGTCCCTGTTCGTGTTGTTACACCCTCCGACAACACACCGACGAGGCATGATGTCTCCAAGGTACAGAAAACAGTCTAAAAAACGGAAAATGACAGAGCTGATTTGATTCGGTGTTTGTAATGTGTTTGAGAAAATGGCGGATTGCTTCCCGATGTGATGTCACGTTGTGACGTCATCGCTCCGAGAGCGAATAATAGAAAGGCGTTTAATTCCCCAAAATTCACCCATTTAGAGTTCGGAAATCGGTTAAAAAAATATATGGTCTTTTTTCTACAACATCAAGGTATATATTTACGCTTACATAGGTCTGGTGATAATGTTCCCCTTTAACACTTCAGCACTTGGCGATCACTCCATCAGTGCTGAAAGTTGATTCAGCCATACCACCTATGGGTAAGGTTGCAATTTTCAATGCCAATAAAGCAATTGACTCAAAATACCAGAGGTGTGGACTCGAGTCACATGACTTGGACTCGAGTCAGACTCAAGTCATGAATTTGATGACGTTAGACTCGACTTGACAAAATGTAAAAAGACTTGTAACTCGACTTAGACTTTAACATCAATGACTTGTGACTTCACTTTGACTTGAGCCTTTTGACTTGACATGACTTGCTACTTTCCCCAAAACCCAAAGATTAAAAAGTTATTCGGGAGCGCTTCGTATCTTTCATTGTGTATTTGTCTATCAGCGTGTTGCGTGTGTCAGCGGGTGTGCTGCGTGTCAAGCGTGTGTGCTCTCAGTACAATAGCCAATCAATTGAGATCTACGTTGTTTTTATCCCACAGCATTCATCCAATCAAATTGCAGGACAACCAACGAAGAAAAAATGTCCAAACCACACGCCAGTGAGCAAAATATGATACCTAAAATAATTTTGTTTGGGTATAAAAATTACGAGGTGGTCAACACAAAACGGTTTGCAGTATGCAACACATGCGGTTCGAACATTACTGATGGAGAGGCAACAACTTCCAACTTCGTCCGACGTTTGAAGATGCACAGAGAAGGGTAAGTTTTGAAAGTAAGCTAACGTTTATTGGCTAAGTAACGTGACTTTTATTTGCTGTGTAGTTAAATCAGTGAGGCTGTAAACTCACTGCTAACGTTACAACGTTATTGCAAACACGGGAATCTGTTGCAATTCACTACCTTATTCATACTTTTTGTTCAGTGATTTTTTTCAAGCAGGGTTACGTTAGTCAATGTATCACACAAAGTAACGTAACGTTAGACGGCGGTCAGCAGCACCCCGTATTTTAGCCACCTAAAAAAAGACAAAAATAGTAAAATAAAAGTCAGTTAAAATGTATACTATATTATGAATATTTGTACTGTTTTAGCTAGCTTTCCGACATACTGCTGGTTGTTTACCTCAGTGGTCCCTAACCACCGGACCGCGGTCCGGTACCGGTACCGGTCCGTGGATCGATTGGTACCGGGCCGCACAAGAAATTAAAAAAAATATATATATATATTTTATTTTTATTTATTTTTTTAATTAAATTAACATAAAAAACACAAGATACACTTAAAATTAGTGCACCAACCCAAAAAACCTCCCTCATTCACACTCATTCACACAAAAGGGTTGTTTCTTTCTGTTCTGTTATTAATATTTCTGGTTCCTACATTATATATCAATATACCGTATTTTCCGCACCATAAGCCGCCCTGGGTTATAAGCCGCGCCTTCAATGAACGGCATATTTCAAAACTTTGTCCACCTATAAGCCGCCCCGTGTTATAAGCCGCATCTAACTGCGCTAAAGGAATGTCAAAAAAACAGTCAGATAGGTCAGTCAAACTTTAATAATATATTAAAAACCAGCGTGATGTGGGCGCGCATGGAATCGTATATCAACATGGACGGAGCTGCGTGAAAAAAGCCACCCGGCCTCTTCGCGTAAACTTACCTTAACCACTCGCTCATCTTTTTTTCATCCATCCATCCCTTCGAGTTAGCTTTTATGATGACGCCGGCTGGAAAGGTCTCTTTTGGCAAGGTCTTCCTTTTGAATATCACCATGGGTGGAAGTTTCTGGCCATTAGCATGGCAAGCTAGAACCACAGTGAAGGATGACTTCTCATTCCCTGTGGTGCGAATATTCACCGTACGTGCTCCCGTTGTATCCACAGTGCGGTTCACAGGAATATCAAAAGTCAGTGGAACCTCGTCCATGTTGATAATGTTCTCTGGCCGGATCTTTTTTTCAGCTATCTTGTTTTTACAATATGCACGGAAAGTAGCCAGCTTTTCTTGAAAGTCTTTAGGCAGTTGCTGTGAAATAGTAGTCCGTGTGCGGATGGAGAGATTGCGTCTTTTCATGAACCGGAAACCTGTCGCTTAGTAGGAGCCATTTTGTGGTCTTTACAGATGTAAACACACAAAGGAAATGAAACGTAATATCCGTGCGCTTCTTCTTCTTCTACGCGGGCGGGTGGTTGCTTACAGTAGAAGAAGAAGCGCTTCCTGTTCTATGGGGGCGGGTGCTTACCTTGGCGGTTGCTTGCGTAGAAGAAGAAGCACTTCCTCTTCTACGGGGAAAAAAGATGGCGGCTGTTTACCGTAGTTGCGAGACCGAAACTTTATGAAAATGAATCTTAATATTAATCCATATATAAAGCGCACCGGGTTATAAGCCGCACTGTCAGCTTTTGAGTAAATTTGTGGTTTTTAGGTGCGGCTAATAGTGCGGAAAATACGGTAGATCAATACAGTCTGCAGGGATACAGTCCGTAAGCACACATGATTGTATTTTTTTATGACCAAAAAAATTTATAACTAAATAAAAATGTACATACGACAAGATTGATTTTGTTTTAGAACATATTTTTACAAATATTGTATTCAAATAAACAGATAGTATAGTTCAATGATAATAAACCAGTAACTTGTTCATCATTCTGAGTGTTGCATTGCAGTGACAACCGGATAATGGAGCAGTGTTGTCAACTCTTCAGCAAGGAAACTCGATATTGGCTGTCTTAAAAGTTGCTAGACGTCGCTAGATGACGCCATCACTTCATTTGCATAATATATTGCAATGATAAATAAATAAATGATAAATTGGTTATACTTGTATAGCGCTTTTCTACCTTCAAGGTACTCAAAGCGCTTTGACAGTATATCCACATTCACACACACATTCACACACTTATAGCGGGAGCTGCCATGCAAGGCGCTAACCAGCAGCCATCAGGAGCAAGGGGTGAAGTGTCTTGCCGGACACAACGGACGTGACTAGGATGGTAGAAGGTGGGGATTGAACCCCAGTAACCAGCAACCCAAAAGTGAGTTTAAAAAAATGTATGATTAGAGCTGCAAATTACCTGTCTTGTTTTGATTCTTAGTTTGTTCTGCATTGTTAAATGTTAAAAGTATCACATTTGATCAAAAGAATGGAGGGTTGTGGTATTCACTAACAAACCAAATCTAATGACTGGCTAATTAACATGAATGACGGAATTGGGACGTTGCAGTGATTTATATTAGCTTGACATGACAGTGAAGTAATATTTACATTCACATCTCGCTATGTAAACCAAGGCGAAAAAGGTGGCAGCTTAGCACATGTGCATTTCATTTGCAGTTAATGGAGGCGTGTGGATCTCCTCCCTGCATCGACTGACATTATGAACTCGCGAGCTGTGTGTTCAACTTTTTTCACAGAGAGAGAGACACACACACACACACACACACACACACACACACACACACACACACACACACACACACACACACACACACACACACAGACAAGGTGAGTAAGTGACTGAGGCTAATCAAATTCAGTGATTTAATTAAGTGTGACAGTAAAGAAACATTCATATATGAAATTTCAGTCTAAACTTCCGTTGGGGAACTCGGAAATTCCGACTTCCCACTACGCATCATAAAAGTCCAGACGGCAAATGATTTGCGCATGCAGGAACCGCTGCAATTCCCACACTGTGAGGGTCTTTGTCACTCTGATGAAAAGTTACAATGAAACCATGAAGTATTTCAACAAAAAAAGGGGAGTTCTTGTTGGACACAATATGAGATTGATCAAACTGGTAAGTATGGAGGTTAATTTGTGTCTTTATTACAAAAGCTTTTTAGACACTGAATTATGTAACATTTTTTGTGTTTGAATTTTGTGAGCTGATGTTTTTTACATCAAATTATGCTGACAATTTCATTGAAAAATACTCCGGTGTTTTAAATCAGAATCAGAATCAGAAATACTTTAATAATCCCCGAGGGGAAATTAAGATGTTCAGCACAATCCCATTCAAGATCAGACAAACATTACGGGGAGACAGAACAGGATCGCTGACGGTTTGTCAACTTCCGGCGCCCCTTACAAAAAAGGTGAGGAAAAAAATATTCAGTCTAAGCCTGGGCCTCTGGAGAGGGGATCCAGACTGAGGCCAAGGGGAAAAAACTCATAGCTATAGCACACATGAACATGTGTGTAAGAGGGAAACATCAAAGAACACAAAGGACATAAAAGACATCAAACGAGCAGAGCTGATGCAACCAGCCATTTCTACACACAGCCACAAAAGTAAAAACAACAACAAAAGCATATACACTGTGGTGGCCTCTGCGGTATTCCACGCCATCGTTTGCCGGGGTGGGTGGAGCATGGCCAGAGACAGGAGCAGATCCAACAAAGCAACCAAGAGAGCCGACTCCACCCTCGGTCGCCCACCAACTCTCGGCCAGTGTCCAGTCCGCATGGATGAGCGAGGATACGTCCAAGGAGTACGAGGTGTTCGATATCTGGTTATTCAGCCAAGACACTGTGAAGCTTGTCCGTCCCAGCGCCAACTCCGCAGCCCTGTCTCTTCATCCGCATCTCCTCCAGTCTCTCTAAACAGACTCTGGTGTGGAAGAGACCCAGCAGCCAGTCTCCATGGCCAAAAGGCTCCCGGGAGGCTGATCCAGAAGTTCACAAAAAAGCACAGCAGAAGTCACACAGTCCCAAAGGGCCCCAAACCAAAAGGCAAAAAAACCTGCATGAAAACAAGAGGGAAACATCAGGAACACAAAAGGGTCTCAGAACCAGCCATTGAGGTGTCAAGTTTGAAGTCACGTGACACGGGTCTTGCAAAATAGCATGAAAAAAGCAATTAACTGAGCTACCTGGGCATAGTGCAACATAATAAACATTTCAATGCGGCACGCTGGATGATTTAAACTATTGAAATGATCCCAATGGTTAAAATCTGCACATTTGAGTGACATACAAGTTACTTTATGTCGTGATATGCGTTTAAACTGACTGTGATACACACTGTGACCAGCAGATGCTGGATAATGATACGGAGATACAGGCTAAATATATAGATGTTTGGATGCAGTCATGGAGGGAGGAATAAATGTTTGAGCGAAAGCTCCTTGTTCACAAGACAAAGTTCGGTCATTAATAGATTACTAAACACCAGCAGAGGTGGGTAGAGTAGCCAGAAATTGTACTCAAGTAAGAGTACTGTTACTTTAGAGATTTATTACTCAAGTAAAAGTAAGGAGTAGTCACCCAAATATTTACTTGAGTAAAAGTAAAAAGTATGTTGTAAAAAAACTACTCAAGTACTGAGTAACTGATGAGTAACATACACACACATATCATATATATATATATATATATATATATATATATATATATATATATATATACACACACATATATACATATATATATATACATATATATATATATATATATATATATATATATATATATATATATATACACACACACACACATATATATATATATATATATATATATATATATATATATATATATATATATATATATATATATATATATATATGTATATATATATATATATATATATACATAGATATATACAGTATATAATTTATATTTATTTTTTTTGTCGTTTTTGTTTACATGTTAATAGTGTTTTAATGAATATACATGCATGTTTAACACATATAGATTCCTTTCTTTCATGAAGACAAGAATATAAGTTGGTGTATTACCTGATTCTGATGACTTGCATTGATTGGAATCAGACAGTAGTGATGACAAACGTCCAGGTTTTCAAATGGAGGAGAAAAAAAGTTCCTCCTTTCTGTCTAATACCACATGAAAGTGGTTGGTTTTTGGCATCTTATATGTCCAGCTTCCATATTCGTTTTTATACACTTTACAAGAAAAACATTGGCGGCAAACTCCGTAGCTTGCTAGCTTGTTTGCGCAGGCTTTCGGAGACTCTTATTTTGAAAGCGCAGGCGCGATGGAGCGGCACTTTTATTGTGAAGACAGGAACTGTGCAGTCAGTCTTTAGGCTTACGGTTGAAATAAAAAATTTTCTTTTTTCCTTCACACTTTTGATTGATTGATTGGAACTTGTATTAGTAGATTGCACAGTACAGTACATATTCCGTACAATTGACCACAAAATGGTAACACCCCAATAAGTTTTTCAACTTGTTTAAGTCAGGTCATGTGACCCCTGGCTCTGTTTGATTGGTCCAACATCACCAGTGACTGCATCTGATTGGTGGAACGGAGTGAACGTCACCAGTGACAGTGTTTGTTGAAATGCAGGCACTATGAAGGTCTGTCTGACAGACCAAAACAAACAAAGCGTGCATTAACAGATCGATAAAAATTAGTAGTGAGTAGCGAGCTGAATGTAGATAAAAGTAGCGGAGTAAAAGTAGCGTTTCTTCTCTATAAATATACTCAAGTAAAAGTAAAAGTATGTTGCATTAAAACTACTTTTAGAAGTACAATTTATCCCAAAAGTTACTCAAGTAGATGTAACAGAGTAAATGTAGCGCGTTACTACCCACCTCTGAACACCAGAGGTGTGGACTCGAGTCACATGACTTGGACTCGAGTCAGACTCGAGTCATGAATTTGATGACTTTAGACTCGACTTGACAAAATGTAAAAAGACTTGCAACTCGACTTAGACTTTAACATCAATGACTTGTGACTTCACTTGGACTTGAGCCTTTTGAATTGACATGACTTGACATGACTTGCTACTTTCCCCAAAACCCAAAGATGAAAAAGTTATTCGGGAGCGCTCCGTATTTTTCATTGTGTACTTGTCTATCAGCGTTGCGTGTGTCAGCTGGTGTGGTCTCAGTACAACAGCCAATCAAATTAGATCTACTTTGTTTTCATCACACAGCATTCATCCAATCAAATTGCAGGACAACCAACGAAGAAGACATGTCCAAACCACACGCCAGTGAACAAAAAATGATACCTAAAATAATTTTGTTTGGGTATAAAAATTACGAGGTGGTCAACACAAAACGGTTTGCAGTATGCAACACATGCGGTTCGAAAATTACTGATGGAGAGGCAACAACTTCCAACTTCGTCCGGCATTTGAAGTTGCACAAAGAACGGTAAGTTTTGAATGTAAGATAACGTTTATTGGCTAAGTAACGTGACTTTTATTTGCTGTGTAGTTAAATCAGTGAGGCTGTAAACTCACTGCTAACGTTATAACGTTATTGCAAACACGGGAATCTGTTGCAGTTCACTACCTTATTCATACTTTTTGTTCAGTGATTTTTTTCAAGCAGGGTTACGTTAGTCAATATATCACACGTAACGTTAGACGGTGGTCAGCAGCACCGCGTATTTTAGCCACCTAAAAAAAGACAAAAATAGTCAAATAAAGGTCAGTTAAAATGTATACTATATTATGAATATGTGTACCGTTTTAGCTAGCTTTCTGACATACTGTTGGTTGTTTACCTCAGTGGTCCCCAACCACCGGGCCGCGGCCCGCTACTGGTCCGTGGATCGATTGGTATCGGGCCGCACAAGAATTTTTATTTTATTTTTTATTTTTTTAATTAAATCAACATAAAAAACACAAGATACACTTACAAGTAGTGCACCAACCCAAAACAACTCTCTCCCCCCTTTTGTTCTGGGCATTGAACATGAAGACTCTTCCTTCACTGTTCCGAGTGGCCATGAGAGTCTTGGCAGTGCCTGCCTCCAGTGCTCCAGTGGAGCGAGTTTTCAGCCATGGTGGCATCATACTACGCCCCCATCGTGCACAAATGACTGACAGACTCTTGGCTAATTTGGTCTTTTGCAGATGCAATGCAGCATAGGGCCCTGACATATAAAAAGTACAACTTTTTTGTTATGTTCACGTATATGTCATGTTTTTTCAATGTTAACACTTTTGTACAAATAAGTACATTTGCACTTTATTTTTCAATGTGTTTGTTCTGTAAAGGAATGAGTTAATGTTTAAAATGACTGGTTAATAGTGCTATTATAAAGTGCAATGTCAGCACAATTTTCTTTCCTGCAATTTAAAATGCACTTGTTTTAATAAATAAATACAGCGTTTGAAAAGCATACACAATCTGTGTTAATATATTAGTCTGTGGTTAAAAGGACTTGAAAGGACTCGAAACTCAAAATGCAGGACTTAGGACTTGACTTGAGACTTTCCAGTCTTGACTTTGGACTTGACTCGGGGCTTGCCTTCTTGACTCGGGACTTGACTCGGACTTGAGGGCAAAGACTTGAGACTTACTTGTGACTTGCAAAACAATGACTTGGTCCCACCTCTGCTAAACACTATTACCATAGGTAGTGCTGGGAGACGAAAAACAGGGCAGAGTGGGCGGGGCAGCGACAAGTCTGAGACTTTGATGTAATATCACTGTTTTGCAGAACTTTGTTGTAGAAAGTTCTGCAGAACAGTGATATTATATGTGGATGTTTTTTCCTCTTTTTATCGCCGTGTTTGTTGCAACTTTGTTGCTCCTGCTCGATTATAAAATATATCGATTAAGAAGGTGGTCTGCAGTAGAGGAGCAACATTCATATATTCTCAATATTGAGTGTTTTATTGTTCATAGTTAATAGTGTAAATCCCACATTATATATTTGTATGTACATTCTGACTTTCATACAATTCAGTAAAAAAAAAAAAGTTAATTCCGTTTTTGAGATGGTCTTTTTCGTTTTTTACTGAAAAGACACTCAGAATGTACAAACCCCGTTTCTATATGAGTTGGGAAATTGTGTTAGATGTAAATATAAACGGAAAACAATGATTTGCAAATCCTTTTCAACCCATCAGGGCCGGCCCGTGGCATAGGCCGTATAGGCAAATGCTAAGGGCGCCGTCCATCAGGGGGCGCCATGCCAGTGCCACAAATGTTGGAGAAAAAAAAAAAAAAAAAAGTTGTTACTATTATTTCTAAATACAAAAAATAATCTCACGTTAATTAAAATGCAAAGTAAAACCTATTTAATAGAAATATTATTTGTTACAACATTACAAACTCATAAACTTATTTTTTTTTTTGCAAATAATATTTAACTTAAAATTTCATGGCTGCAACACGTGCCAAAGTAGTTGGGAAAGGGCATGTTCACCACTGTGTTACATGGCCTTTACTTTTAACAACACTCAGTAAACGTTTGGGAAATGAGGAGACACATTTTTTAAGCTTCTCAGGTGGAATTCTTTCCCATTCTTGCTTGATGTACAGCTTAAGTTGTTCAACAGTCCAGGGGTCTCCGTTGTGGTATTTTAGGCTTCATAATGTGCCACACATTTTCAATGGGAGACAGGTCTGGACTACAGGCAGGCCAGTTTAGTACCCGCACTCTTTTACTATGAAGCCACGTTGATGTAACACGTGGCTTGGCATTGTCTTGCTGAAATAAGCAGGGGCGTCCATGGTAACGTTGCTTGGATGGCAACATATGTTGCTCCAAAACCTTTCAGCATTAATGGCGCCTTCACAGATGTGTAAGTTACCCATGTCTTGGGCACTAATCCACCCCCATACCATCACAGATGCTGGCTTTTCAACTTTGCGCCTATAACAATCCGGATGGTTCTTTTCCTCTTTGGTCCGGAGGACACGACGTCCACAGTTTCCAAAAACAATTTGAAATGTGGACTCGTCAGACCACAGAACACTTTTCCACTTTATATCAGTCCATCTTAAATGAGCTCAGGCCCAGCGAAGCCGATGGCGTTTCTGGGTGTTGTTGATAAACGGTTTTCACCTTGCATAGGAGAGTTTTAACTTGCACTAACAGATGTAGCGACCAACTGTAGTTACTGACAGTGGGTTTCTGAAGTGTTCCTGAGCCCATGTGGTGATATCCTTTACACACTGATGTCACTTGTTGATGCAGTACAGCCTGAGGGATCGAAGGTCACGGGCTTAGCTGCTTACGTGCAGTGAATTCTTCAGATTCTCTGAACCCTTTGATGATTTTACGGACCGTAGATGGTGAAATCCCTAAATTCTTTGCAATAGCTGGTTGAGAAAGGTTTTTCTTAAACTGTTCAACAATTTGCTCACGCATTTGTTGACAAAGCGGTGACCCTCGCCCCATCCTTGTTTGTGACTGACTGAGCATTTCATGGAATCTACTTTTATACCCAATCCTGGCACCCACCTGTTCCCAATTTGCCTGTTCACCTGTGGGATGTTCCAAATAAGTGTTTGATGAGCATTCCTCAACTTTATCAGTATTTATTGCCACCTTTCCCAACTTCTTTGTCACGTGTGGCTGGCATCAAATTCTAAATTTAATGATTTTTTGCAAAAAAAAAAAAATGTTTATCAGTTTGAGCTTTAAATATGTTGTCTTTGTAGCATATTCAACTGAATATGGTTTGAAAATGATTTGCAAATCATTGTATTCCGTTTATATTTACATCTAACACAATTTCCCAACTCATATGGAAACGGGGTTTGTACATGAAAATACAGAATGTGGGATTTACACTTTTAACTATGAACAATAAAACACTGAATATTGAGAATATATGAACGTTGTTCCTCTACTGCAGACAACCTCCTTGATCGACATCTTTTATAATCGAGCAAGAACAAAAAAGATGAAAAAAAAAACCGACAAAACATAAACACAAAGCGTAAAAAACATCCACATATTCGATATAATATCACTGTTCTATATAGTGTTGCTATAGAAATCTGCCTCTGTCTGACACTCTGCTTTGTATACAAGCCCCGCCCACTCTGCCTTACTCTGTTGGTGCCAGGTCTGCATGAAACGGAGCTTTGTATGTCACTCAAAAGTGCAGATTCTATTCATTGGAATCATTTCTGAAGTTTGAAAATATTCAGCAGGTCGCGTTGAAATCTTTATTATGTTGTGTTATGCCAAGGTACCACAGTTAACTGCCTTTTTTCATGCTGTTTTGCAAGAGCCGTGTCACGTGACTTTAAGCTTGACACCTCATTGGATGGTTCTGAGACAGGATCGATCGCTTCAGTCTAATTTACCAGAAGTGAGTCTGGCTTTTTGAAGAAGCACATTTTTCGACAGTGAATTTTTTTACACTGAATTTTTATACACTTAATTTTTTAGTACTGAATTTCTATATACTGATTTTTTTTTCAATTAATTTTTTTACACTGAATTTTTATACCCTGAATTTTAAAACTCTTTTTCAATGAAATTGTCAGCATATTTTGATGTAAAATAAATTCAAAGTTCACAAAATTCAAACGAAAAAAATGTTGTTACATAAATTCAATGTCAAAAAAAAGCTTTCGTAATAAAGACATAAATTAACCTCCATAGTAAGTAAGTGTAATTAAATTTATTTGGCATTCCAATGGAATGTTCCACGTACTTGTGGATCCACTTCAAAAGAAGACGTTGGAATTTAAAGCACGTTATGAATGATAGAAGAGCATGAAGAAAAGAGTGTGCGCTGCATCACTGCCGTCTGACGGGATGCTTTTTTTTTTCATGCGCTTTGCTTCTGAAATATCCTACATCTTAAAAAATCACACAGGATTCACTTCAGAAATAGCAGGAATGTGAAGCAAAACTTATTCAAACTTAAACAATAGTATGTCCGTATATTTCTCATGAAACAACAACCAATGGGTATTACACTTCCACCAATGTTAGACTGATAAAAAGAAAACATTGTGTTTGTGTGTACTCTTATCCTGCCGCTTTGTGGCAAGTTGCAGTTTGTGTGCTGTGATTGAAGTAATGGTCCTTTACTGTGAAATCACACCAACGCAAAAAAAAAAAGAGGATCAATTTCTGCACTGTAAAAAATGTAAATACCTACCTAAAACAAAACATCAGAAATACTTGTTGCAATGTATTAATTTGGTAACTATGTCAGACAAATGTGTTTGTCTATGTACTAAAATCTAAGATATACAATAAATCCCTGCTATTTGTGGGGGTTATGTTACGGGACCACCCACACATAGCAAATACATGATGTGTGTATGTTACGGGACCACCCACACATAGCAAATACATGATGTGTGTATTTGAGAAGCCCATAAAAAGCCTTTTTTTACAGCAATAAAGTCTGGATTATGCCGCAGCATTGAGGCACCACAGTACGTTACAGTGGATTGCTCCTACCCCTCCAAACCCTGCTGCTAGCTTGACGTTAACATTCTACTTGTCATGACCTGCCATGACAGTTAAAACTAAATATATTATTTCCCTGTGTTATGTGTTTATTTCTGTGTCGGCGCTCCTTCTTCCCTGTTTTTTTCCACTTCCTGTGTGCTTCGTCCGCCACGTCACAGCCTGTCTGGAGCACTGATTAACACACGTCTCTGTTTAGTGATTAGGAGACTTACCTGTGGACACTCACTAATTAGATCTTGATCATTTTCATTTTCCACCGATGGAAACACTCTGTTTTTAATACTTTGATTGGTACCTATAAAAGGACTTTCTGCTTGCATACTGCCTGCCTTCTCTGCATCCTGGGATCACACTAACAACAGCAACCATGTGCCACCGTGACACTAATCCAATTTTAAATCCACATTTGCAATAAAGGTTACTTTAATTACATTAGATTCAGCTCTAAAACGCTCCCCGTCTCTCCTTGACTGCCATTGTCCGATCACAAACAAAGTAAGACACATTTTTAAACTATACAATTAACATATACACACCACAAATAAATTAAAAATAAAGATAATAAATACAACAGACTAAATCGGAGCCTTTAACTTGAACATCATGCTACGCTATGTGTCCCAGAAGGTGTTTTCTCGAAGCAGCGTCTACATAATCCACACTGATTGCTTGTTGTAATTCCATATTTATGATCATAATCTATTCTATTTATTCAATTGTATTGATTATATATTCTTATTAGCCTATCATATTTATAATTCACTCTATTTTTGTCATATTCTATCTAAATTATTATCCTTCATGTGGTACTCACTGGGCCAAATCTGGGACCTCAGGTATTAAATATTGTGCCATCTCATCTGTCTCTTGTGTGCTGGTATGACAATAACATCCTTGAATTTTAAAAACTCGTGTTCACCTTGCTGTAAGTTCTTAGTACACATAGCGCTTGTAATACTGCAGCTTTACTATATCATAGATTTTAAAAACATAATAATATATAGGGACGGCGTGGCGCAGTGGTAGAGAGTGGCCGTTCGCGACCCGAGGGTCCCTGGTTCAATCCCCACCTAGTACCAACCTCGTCATGTCCGTTGTGTCCTGAGCAAGACACTTCACCCTTGCTCCTGATGGGTGCTGGTTAGCGCCTTGCATGGCAGCTCCCTCCATCAGTGTGAATGTGTGTGTGAATGGGTAAATGTGGAAGTAGTGTCAAGGCGCTTTGAGTACCTTGAAGGTAGAAAAGCGCTATACAAGTACAACCCATTTATCATTTATTTATCATTTATCAAAGCAAATTCTACATATGTTTGGCCTAAAGTAAGTGTACAGTTGTGTCTTATTTATGTTTTATAAGCATTATAGTGCAGTACTTTTTTATATTATTATAAAACCACATAACTTTCCTCCTGAAGGTCTTATCTTTGTCCATGTGGTGTCAGATGAAACAAAAATTGAGCTGTTTGGCCACAATGCCCAGCAATATGTTCGGACGAGAAAAAGTAAGGCCTTTAATCCCAGGAACACCATGCCCACCGTCAAGCATGGGGCTGGTAGTATTATGCTCTGGGCCTGTTTTGCTGCCAATAAACTGGTGCTTTAAATGGAACAATAAAAAAGAAGGATTACCTCCAAATTCTTCAGGACAACCTAAAATCATCAGCCCGGAGGTTGGGTCTTGGGCGCAGTTGGGTGTTCCAACAGGACAATGACCCCAAACACACGTCAAAAGTGGTAAAGGAATGGCTAAATCAGGCTAGAATGAAGGTTTTAGAATGGCTTTCCCAAAGTCCTGACTTAAACGTGTGGACAATGCTGAAGAAACAAGTCTATGTCAGAAAACCAACAAATTTAGCTGAATTGCACCAATTTTGTCAAGAGAAGTGGTCAAAAATTCAACCAGAAGCTTGCCAGAAGCTTGTGGATGGCTACCAAAAGCACCTTATTGCAGTGAAACTTGCCGAGGGACATGTAACCAAATATTAACATTGCTGTATGTATACTTTTGACCCAGCAGATTTGGTCACATTTTCAGTAGACCCATAATAAATTCATAAAAGAACCAAACTTTATGAATGTTTTTTGTGAACAACAAGTATGTGCTCCAATCACAAAAAAATAAGAGTTGTAGAAATGATTGGAACGTCAAGACAGCCATGACATTATGTTATTTACAAGTGTATGTAAACTTTTGATCACGACTGTATATTATATATATATATATATATGGGGTGGCCCTGCGATGAGGTGGCGACTTGTCCAGGGTGTACCCTGCCTTCCGCCCGAATGCAGCTGAGATAGGCTCCAGCACCCCCGCAAACCCGAATAGGACAAGCGGTAGAAAATGGATGGATGGATATAAGGGGTGCTATTATCAAATATGAATGATGATTCATCACTTCCGGGTTGAGGCTTAACCCACAAGACGTACACATTTGTGACACAGTCTGTGATCATGATGAGAGGCGGCCAATTTTGGTTCAAAACAGAACTTTGTACAAAACTAAGGTAACTTGTTGGTATTGCAGTGACAAACGTTTTTTATCATCGGCGCACATCAAGTTTAAAATACCATCTTAAAGTGAAACAAGTACTCGAGGATGGCGCTGACAGTGTTGCCAACCGTTTTGGCGACTTTTTTTGTAAACAGCTACTAGCAACAAATCTAGTGACTTTTAATGCTGATATTGGGGACTTTTTTTGTGTGTGTCTTGGAGACTGTGAGATGAAAGCAAGCAACAGCAGTCACCGTTCTCGCCGTAAATGCAATCCATACTTGGCCAACAGCGATATAGGTTACACTGACAGTGTGCGTATAAACAAGTTTAACACTGTTAGAAATATGCGCCACACTGTGAATCCACACCAAACAAGAATGTCAAACACATTTTGGGAGAACATCCGCACAGTAACACAACATAAACACAACAAAACAAATACCCAGAATTCTATGCAGCCCTAACTCTTCCGGGCTGCAACATACACCCCCGCTACCTCCAAACCCCCCCTCCGTGTGTCGGTTGGGGAGGCGGGGTTTGGAGGTAGCGGGGGTGTATGTTGCAGCCCGGAAGAGTTAGGGCTGCATAGAATTCTGGGTATTTGTTTTGTTGTGTTTATGTTGTGTTACTGTGCGGATGTGCTCCCGAAATGTGTTTGTCATTCTTGTTTGGTGTGGATTCACAGTGTGGCGCATATTTCTAACAGTGTTAAAGTTATTTATACGGGCACCGTCAGAGTAACCTGTATCGTTGTTGGCCAAGTATGCATTGCATTCACGTGTGTGTGCGTGCTGAAGCCGCACATATTATGTGACTGGGCCAGCATTCACTGGACTGGGTGAAAAGCGGACGTGACGATTTTTGGGAGGGGCACTGAAATTTGAGAGTCTCCCGGGAGGGTTGGCAAGTATGAGAATTAACGGTGAATGGGGTGTTTCCACGGCACCGCCGATTGAGCCAGCTCTAGTGTTAATTTGATATCGTCTCAAGGGCCAAGTGAAATTACACGGCGGGCCAAATTTGGCCCGCGGGCCAGAGTTTGACACCCATGAGTTACAGTTACTAGTTACTTTATTTCAAAAGTAACTCAGTTACTAACTCGCATTACCAAAAATGAATGCGTCACTGTGAAAAGTAACTATTTAGTTACTATATATATATATATATATATATATATATATATATATATATATATATATATATATATATATATATATATATATATATATATATATCCTTGTATATATATATATATATATATATATATTTAGTTACTATATATATATATATATATATATATATATATATATATATATATATATATATATATATATATATATATATTTATATAATTTTTTAATTTTTTTTATTTTAAGGCCCCCTTAAATGCCCTTTTAGCCTTCATTTCAGTACTGTTATTGCACTTGAGAATACAACAATCTGTTGATCAACTAAGCAATGTGGTCTACGTACAACACACAAAGACATAGATATGTTTCAAAAGGCCAATTTGTTTCAGGCCAGAACAAATTGACAAAACTATCTTAAATAGCTGCAACATAACATACATAAGTAACAAACAGCACAATAAAAACATAACTGTAAACCAAGGAAGGCACACACTACATACACAAAACCTAACCAGGTGTTTTTTTTCTCAAAGAATTATGAAATAAAATCATGTCTGAAGCCCAGAACACTCTACACATTTCCCCAGTTTTAGTTTAGAGATAAGGAAAGATTGGCCTGGCGCACAAGCATCCCTCTTTATGTTTGTAAACTTTATAGTCTATACATTTAGAGTGATGTGATAATCAAATACTCTAGAAGTCTAGAATGAAAGAGCAACAGTATATAAGAGAATTGACAGAGTGTGTGTACCTTCAGTGTGCAGTGCCTCGTTAAAACCCAGCCGCTGTTGCTTAGGAGGTGAAGTGTGTCTCTCTTTACAAGCTTCGTCGAAGCATGTTGCTTTTGTAGCTGTTTTAGCAGATTTTAATTTCTAGGATAGGATCTTTGATCAAAGACACAACTTACGTTTAACTAAAATGTTCTTTTCTTTGTCGTCAACAAAAGAAAAGTAGTGAGAATATCTCCATGTTAAGAAACTCGGCTTCGGGCTTCGCCATGTCTCGTTAGTAAACACAGACATGCCCCCTCCCACACACACACCTACACACAGACAGCGTGCGGCGCGCCTCTTCCTTGTCGCCTCTTCCGCAGCGCTCCAAAAAAACACACTCTGATCTTCTCAGTTTCTAGCTGATACTACATAAAAAATAACGTAAAATAACGCAGTAACGCATCATGTAGTAACGGTAACTGAGTTACTGAATATAAAAAATAACGCGTTAGATTACTAGTTACCGCCGAAAGTAACGGTGTTACAGTAAAACGCGTTAGTCCCAACACTGTTCGTGACTGACAACGACAAAGCAACATGGCAGAGAGTAATTCTTATTGACTTACCAAAAGAACCAATAACTGACCAATCCATAAATTCTTATACGTAAATCTAGCCAACCAAGGTAGGCACCACACAGTGTAAACCAATCAAAAGCAACCCAAGGCGGGTCTTTGCGCCTTTTATTTTTCCCACACACTTCAGGGCAGTGTTTTAAACTTGGTGACTTTCTCGCTAAATCGAGTATCTTTTTTGGATGTTTGGAGACATGAAAGCCCGTATTGTAGAGACTTTAAATAATTTCGTTGCTGTGCACACACTAAAGAAAGGTACGTACGTAGAGTACTGCTCCATTGTTATTGCAAGTTGCTGAATGTCATTAAAACAGTTAGTTCCGTCTTTTGACACTCCTCCTTTGACTTACGCGCTTGTAAGGCTCACAAGCGGTGTTGCTGTGAGCCTTACCTCACAGGCGGTCCCCTGCCTACTGAATGTCTGCTCTTAGACAGCTTGTACTTAAAACACATTTTGTTGTACTTTTAAGTGCAATCACAATGAAGTCCATTCCAATCTCATCAGAGAGAATAGACGCACAATCAAACTGTGCAAGCTGCCGCTGTTTCCACCTTGGTTAATATGTAACAGTTTTCATCGCTGTCAGGGGCGGTATAGCTCGGTTGATAGAGCGGCCGTGCCAGCAACTTGAGGGTTGCAGGTTCGATCCCCGCTTCCGCCATCCTAGTCACTGCTGTTGTGTCCTTGGGCAAGACACTTTACCCACCTGCTCCCAGTCCCACCCACACTGGTTTAAATGTAACTTAGATATTGGGTTTCACTATGTAAAGCGCTTTGAGTCACTAGAGAAAAGTGCTATATAAATATAATTCACTTCACTTCACTTCACGCTGTACAAAAAAACCAAGCCCATCGTTCATGTCAATGAGCCAGTCAATAAATGTTGTTTGTTTGTGATTATCACAACCCTTCAGTCTTTTGATCAAGTTTGATAGTCTGGCATTTAACAATGAAGAACAAAGATAAATCAACCGAATAAAATAGAATTACAGTTCTAATCATAATTTGTATTTTTTAACTCGCACATCTTTTTTCTTTTCTGTAAGTTTATGGATTGCTATGCCTTGAAGTTGATAGTTCTACTATTTGTTAATACCTAATACAGGAACCGCCTGTTTTGTATGTTAAGTTAAAGTTAAAGTACCAACGATTGTCACACACACACTAGGTGTGGCGAAATTATTCTATGCATTTGACCCATCACCCTTGGTCACCCCCTGGGAGGTGAGGGGAGCAGTAAGCAGCAGCGGTGGCCGCGCCCGGAAATCATTTTTGGTGATTTAACCCCCAATTCCAACCCTTGATGCTGAGTGCCAAGCAGTGTCTATTTAAAAAAACAATCAACATGACATTGTTCTGACATGATACGTTTAATTTTCTTTTCACCATTCAAAGCTTCCATCTGCATCAAATTGCATTCTGAATCACATCGTTACCCCCAGGGATCGAATCGAATCGGGCCACCAAACAATTCGATTTAATTCTTGGAGGTAACGATTCGATTCAGAATCAAGTCTATATTTAAAACAATTCTTGATTCAAAATTAATAGTTTTAACACTGAAACGCCCTCAGGAAGAGGTGCTTTAAGACATGGCTAGCTAGCTAGCGGCTAACGTCCATCCGCCGTCGACAGTGTTTTAGCTACTTCTAAATCACTAATCCTCGCCTCCATGGTGACAAATAAAGTACGTTTCTTACAAGTATCATCCCTGCAGGACGAGGAATAGCTAAACATGCTTCACTACACACCGTAGCTCACCGGCATCAAAATGTAAACAAACGCCATTGCTAGATCTACACCTAACATCCACTGTAATGATATCATGTACAGGCACGTATCTAGTCGATACTACTATGATTACGTCGATATTTTTTGGCATCACAACATCTTTTTTCGTATTTTTTAAATGTATATTATATTTATAAACTCAGGAAATACGTCCCTGGACACATGAGGACTTTGAATATGACCAATATATGATCCTGTAACTACTTGGTATAGAATCAATTGATACCTAAATTTGTGGTATCATCCAAAACTAATGTAAAGTATCAAACAAGAGAAGAATAAGTGATTATTACATTTTAACAGAAGTGTAGACAGAACATGTTAAAGTAAGCAGATATTAACAGTAAATGAACAAGTAGATTTATAATCAATTTTCTACCACTTGTCCTTAATAATGTTGACAAAATAATAGAATGATAAATGACACAATATGTTACTGCGTATGTCAACAGACTAATTAGGAGCCTTTGTTTGTTTATTTACTACTAAAAGACAAGTTGTCTAGTACGTTCACTATTTTATTTAAGGACTTAACTCCAATAATAAACATATGTTTAATGTACCCTAAGATGTATTGTTAAAATAAAGCCAATAATGCAATTTTTTTGTGGTCCCCTTTATTTAGAAAAGTACCGAAAAGTACCTAAATAATTTTAGTATCGGTACCTACTACTTCCCATGTTGAGTTGTACAAGTGTTACTTTAATGTAACTCGAACCTTGCCCGAGACAGAATAATAGGCAACTTTAACCCCCTAACATAATGTTTTCCCCACCTACTTTCCTTTCTTGGTATAATGCTCCTGCACATATGTCATATTCAACGTGCATAACCATCTGTTCAAACTGACTTTGTCAACTGACATTTGGTCATAAGTCTGCCTTGCTTTGTTTTTCCCCACTTGTGGTTGCGACCCAACCGTATTGTTATACAGACAGCCTGAGCTCAGGTGAGGCGAGCATGTACAAAAGAGAAGAAAGAGAACACCATCTGCATGAGTTTGGGAATAAAAGGCAAGGGTTTGAGAGAGTAGTACTGATCACAAAGCCACCTGCCTTTATGGCGCCTTGTTTTGGAAAGGCTACCTAGTCTAGCTAATGTTCAACAAAAGACATTTGCCTCCTCTCACCAAATGGCAACCTTAACCTTCCCCACGGTGAATGTCGCTGAAGTGTGGCTGTGTGAAATACAATTTGGAGTCACGGGCTCCTTGCGGTACCAGGGGAGAGGGCTTGTGGAGGAAATAACTGCTGGAGAGCCCATAAAGGAGCTGTGTGGAGGGAGGGGGAGAGATGGATGAGGATGGGAGCCCGAGGACTACAGCAAGTCTCAGAATGCCATATGCTACCCCTCCTAGAAGAAGAAGGGTCATCATCAGATAATGAGTTTGGTAAGGACAGCGGTAAGAGAAAAAGAAAAAGTCTGGATATTAGAAAGAGAAGCACGGGGGTTAGATGGTTATAAAAGATGCAGCAGGGCTGATTATTGTTATGGTGCCACCGATGTGGAGCCTTTGGTGCTGCCAGGCAAATGTAGTATTAGTCACTTCAATAATTAATCAACCTGGGAGCATGTTGTTGCAGCCATGCACTGACCTATTTCTTCAACAACAGTAACACCCCTCTTCTCACATAACTATTTGGTGAGGCAGGGGGTGCAAACCCAAATCCTCTGGGTCAAGCCTGATCATTTATTAGCCACTTTTCTCAGGAGGAAAAAAAAGTAATCCTGCAGCTCCCTTCAAAAGGCTGGAAACCATGCAGAGAGACCGAAAAGCGACCTCGGCTGTGGACCAATGGGTCTGTCCTGGTGAAATATGGAGCCCATATGTAGGACGGCCATGTGAAAGGAAGAACCCAACAGGGCTCCTTTGGGCTTTGATGCTCATCACCACAAAAGCAGATGGCCCTGTTCTGCTCCTCAAACTTTTTGCACCCCTCATCTTTTATCCAATCCTATCGGGCCTATTAGTCCCCTGCCTGTCATGGTCTAGCAGCCTATGCACAGCCCTCAGGGGGGCTTCCAGAGCTAAGGAATGAAGTCAAGCGTCCCCATTGACTTCGGTCTCACCGGAAAACTTTGAATAGAAGTCAACTGAGTGAAAAGGCATGCTTTAAAGGACAACATAGAATAAGGTGCGGGCTGAATCAATACAGCGAGATGGATGTTTGGACTTGAAATGCTTTGCTCACTGTGTGCTCAGACAAAAGCAGTGCAAACCACAGGTGGCGAAGAATTTTATAGACCATAGGCTGAAAAGTAACAAAAAGTGTTAATGGTGGAGAAACCTGCATGTGTCTGTCAGAGTGCGATGAAGGCACCGTGTGTGTGTGTGTGTGTGTGTGTGTGTGTGTGTGTGTGTGTGTGTGTGTGTGTGTGTGTGTGTGTGTGTGTGTGTGCTGCACGGTAGTTTTTCCTGTCTTTGCTACACAAGCAAGCAAGATTTGTCACAAAAGGTCCGGCGACCAAACTGTTTACCCTTTGCACCCAAGCAATCGCTACAGCAGACAGGCATCAGGGAGCTGCAGGAAGACTCAGCACAAACTGTCGGAAAGCCCATCTGCAGTAATCAAACAGTCCCTCCTGCACCCGTCTGCTCCCTTCTCAGCCTCTCTGTGGCACAAGCCAATTAACTGTTAGTTACAGAGCCACAGATGAACGCACTAATTGATTATATGGCGATCGGAGATTCTATTATCAATTTAGGCACAAAGCGCTGAGCTGAGAGATGCTCTGCCCAGAAGTTGGAGTGGCTGCTAAACAACACCGGGCATGGTTCGTTTGCACGGAAAAACCTATTGTTTATTCACACTTTCTGACTTACTCTTCTGCTTCCTGCTCCACAAACTACTTTGTTGCCAGGAGACAAAAAGAAAACTCAGATAAACCGACACAGGCTGACACGATAGAAAAACAACACTGTCGACCGCACACACATTTGCATGAATATAAACACACCAACAGATAAATAGCTGTTTATTGTAGGTATAAATATCGCTATGGAGACCTTGAATGTAGGTGCATTGCATATACAAAAGGGTCACATTTCCATATAACATACTCGTTGCACAGATACTGTACATATAGGAAAAACAATTTATACTTCCATCAGTCAGAAAAGAAAAACACAAAAACTTCCATCCTTATTTGCATATCAGCCAATATAGGGTATGTCACAACAAAACAATAATAGCAGACCACAGCTGTTGCACGGTTTGTGCTACTAAAACTTCTCCAGCAAACATTGACAACATTAACTATGCCACTACTGGATCAAACTAAGATGCCTTACTAAAGTTTAACACAGAGCAGAAGTATTGACACTTTGGCCAATGAAATGACATGTCAAAGAGTCAAACGACTGTAAGAAAAATAGCCCATAAATATTACAGGTGGTAACCTTTTAGCACCTTATGATTCGATTTGATTCTGATTCTTGAGGGCACGATTGAATTCATAATCGCTTTTCATTCAATATGATTCTGGTTAGTTGGTATATAAATTATAATAAAACCTTTTCAGAACTGGTTACGGGATACAAAAGCTCCTTTTGGCTGCTGATAAGCAGTGTTGGCCTGAAAAATATAGTAAACATCTATTTTTTTAGAATTGTATTCACAAAAATCACAGAGTGTCAACCTAATAAAATTAAATAAAGCAACTCCAAGCCAATTTCTGCTTCACAAAATGTAAGATAAACATTTACAAAGTAATCAAGAAGACATACAAATACAATTCCTAAAAAATAAAAATGAATAAAAGCAACAATGTGAATGATGATAATAATAATATCAATACAGGTTGGTTCATTAAAAAAAAATGAATCAATTTACAAACGTTTGTACAATTGGAATAAATAAAAATCATGATGTGGATGTGAATCGATTTTTTTGACCACCCCTAATGTGTACATACATATATATATATATATATATATATATATATATATATATATATATATATATATATATATATATATATATATATATATATATATATATATATATATATATATATGTTTATGTATATATATATATATATATATATATATATATATATATATATATATATATATATATATATATATATATATATATATATATATATATATATATATAGTTATTTTCCAGAAAATCTATTTGTGAGGTTGGTTTGGGGGAATAATCAATTTTGGGGTTCAATAATCATCACATTTTATTTGGGGGTTAGAATTGTACATTTATTTATTTATTTTCTTTGTGTCCAGAAATCTGCAAATTTGTGGCCTTGCAAATGGCGAATTGCAAATATGCAAAGATCTACTGTAGTGTACAGAAAACTAGCAGTGGCCCAGCAATGAGGAGGCGAATTATTCAGGGTTTACCCCGCCTTCCGTCTGAGTCCAGCTGGGATAGGCTCTAGCATTGATTGTTGCCACAGAAACATGTGTACAGGTTTGCAACCATTGAATCACTGACATATTTGTGACTTGATTTTGTTTACTCTGCCATGGAGGACTATTGTGGTCGATCAGGGTGAAAAGACACGATGTTGGGTGCTTGTGATCACTAAGTCTCAATGTGCAGTCTGTCAACAGGCCTATTTTCCAAGAAAGATCAGTATCTCACCCTGCCAGTTTTTGTCGGTAAAGCTAGTGGGAGATCAGTACCTGAACCATTGGAGGGGAGAAACCAAATGGATGTCGATTGGACTGACTCTATTCACTGCTCTCCCTCAAGGTCTCTGTATTTATGTCTATAGAACTTGGAGGTCTGCACAGTAGTGAACACGGTCTACATCTTTATTGTGTGTTTGCTTCTATGTGTCCATCATTGTAGGCATTGCAATTGTTTTAGACTCCATTTACTGCTGCAGTTCAACACAATAAAACACTCAATAATAAAAGTGGATTTAAAGGACGTCATTGATGTCTTCTAAAATTCAACAACACAGATGCAGATACAAAATATGACGTCACACAGACTGCAGTGTGTTTATGGAAGTAAACATGGCTTCGATTTCCTGACGAGGGTTGTCCTGATACCAATACTTTTCAAAATAAAGGGGACCACAAAAACATTCTTTTTTGGCTTCAATTTAACAAAAAAAATCTTACATTACGTTAAACATATGGTTCTTATTGCACTCAAAGAACAATTTAAGAAGATTAAAATAAAAATTAGAAGGCATTAAACACATTGGGCTTTTTTTTTGCACTCAAAGAACAATTTACAATTTTCCATTTCACCTATAGCCTGCCATAATCTAGAATTAGGTTAGAATATAATAGAAAGCTTTCTTGACATAATGCATTATAATTTATGGTTGCTACTGTTGGTCTTTTGTGCTTTAAGAAAAATAAAATCATTAGTAAATACTAAAAACAATTTCATGGCTAAAAGTACACAGACAAGACATGTAGAAGGTAAAACACACATTGTTAAAGATAAAACAAATTGTAACAATTTGCTAGAAAATGCAGTCTTTTATTTGCATTAGTTTACGTAACATGCATGGGCGGTTTGGACTCCGCTAATATTTAGCATCTGACATCAGCTAAACAGCTGTGTGCGCATCTACGCTTCCGTGTTTAAAGCGTCATCTTTATCGATAGTTTTGAAGCCCAAATACCTTCATATTGCACTTCACATAACTTTTTTTATTAACCAGTAGTATTGCCTTTATTTGCCATTTTTCCTCTAATCCTTGTTTCTCCTTGTACGCTCTGCTGAGTGTGTGCACGCTGACATACTCAATATGCTGCTCCGCTCTGTACGTCACCGCCGCATGGCAGCATGTGGATGAAAAACAGTACCGGCATTTTTCAAAGACAGTATAGTACCGTTTTGAATTCATTCGTACGGCGGTACTTTATTAGTACCGGTATACCGTACAACCCTAGTCCTGGATTTTGTGCAAACAGAATCAACATTTTACTTAACTGAATTATTCTGTGTAGGGGATTAAGAATGTAGAGGTCAACAATTTTGGCTCTCGTCGTTCGTGGGGCATTTGCTTTGATGTGAAGTAGATTCCACAGTTTTCTGCTCATTCGTCAAGAATTGTTTTCAGTTTCCGTTTATTTTGGCGTAGAATTTTGACGTTTTGTTGCCTTTTGATGAGCGTGACCCGAGGGTTCATACTGCAGTCGCATGGCGCACATTTCAGATTTATGACCACATAGGAAAGAGGCTGTTACGGTTCAAACACCTGCCGCCCCTCAATCTGCTGTGTGCTCCGCAGAGCGCACCTCCGGACACCCCCACGGGCGTTCTTCTCCTGCTGCAGCCGCGCCTCCGCTCCTGCCTTCAAAGGCCAGCGTGTCCTGCGTTCCAGTGCCAGAACGTAGCTACTTGTACTTGTACAGTAAGCCTCACGCGTCTCTCACTTCTTTGCTCATGTGATTCCTCGCTCTTTGTGTTTCCCCTCCGTCGTGCTCATTGTGTCTTGTCTTGTGTCGTCATCCAGCAAACCTTCGTCATCCCCTGGTTTAGAGATGTGTGTCTCGTCTCCCTGGATCCCATGTGGACTCTCTGCTGCCTTCCTGGATCTCAACCTCATGCCTGCCCTTGGACCACAACACCTCGCTCCAGCACCTGACCTCCTGCCTGTCCCTGGACCTCCGAGCCTGTCTTGCACTTTCTGGACTTCCGCACCAATCTCAACACGCACCTTCAACACCACCTGGTGACACCCCTCGCTTTATACTCGCTACACATAGTCTCACCGTATACATTTGGTTTAATAACACTTCATATATATTTATATATTTCAATAAAAACGCTGCAAGCTGCCTCCGTGCCGTCTCCTTCTCCCACTGTACTGCTACAGAGGCCTGGGTTAGATTTGCAAAAACAAAATCTGACTTGTAACTGTTTGTATTGACATGAAAACATCAGATACACAAATGGGGAAACAATCAGAAATGACCTGCAGTTAAACATAGCCATAGATTCTACAGGGCACAAACGCTGGGCTCAGCTAGATTTGTCCTCCATCTTTTGTAACCCAACCACTCACACTGCTTCATAGCATTGCGACGTTTGCGACATGTTAGCGTATTGCATCATGACACAATGTTATATTATTACAACTTTTCTGACTTTGTGGATTATTTAGAGTTGATCTGCCTGTATCTTAACGTTGCAAATTGTAGGTTATCCTGTATCATCTAGTGGGAGGGGTGATCATACAATTATACACCATTGCCATGAGTGAGCATACTGTAAATTTAAACTGTGGATTATATTAAGTCATATTTAATCTGTGTTTTAAATAACGGTTTTACTGACGCCATTACATTTACTAGTAACAAGTAACAAGTAATGTAATTAATTATTTTAATGTATGTTACAACGCCATTAGCGAGACTTTTGATGTAACGTGGCCAGTGTTCTGAAAATTACTTTTAAAAAGTAATTGATTATGGTTACTTGTTACTTTACTAAAGAAGTAATTGATTTACTAATGGAATTACTCTTTAATACATTTTATTAATTACAAGTGAAAATAATGTATATGTTCCTATCCAAAAACTGTCAATATCTTGCAGTGTGCAAACTCTGTGCTTTTAAAAGGCGGGGCCTGTTGCCTAGTAACATGTGACATCATCGAGGGTTTCAATGGAGCTGTGATTTTTAGCTATAGCAGTTAGCAGTGCACTTTGTCGGTTTTGACGCCAGCTCTTTTGAATCTTTTCACCGGATTGTGTTACGTCTAATTAATAAAGAGATTGAATGTGCTTCTATGGCCGTCATATCTTCTTGTCAACAAACGGGGTATATTTTGGATGGCAAGTTTGTCACTTCAATCATTGATTTGTTGTTCAATGATTGTGATGGTGCCTTCGTCTATTTGATATCAAGTTAATTTTAGTGCGGTGATGCTTGTTGCTTTCACGAGTAAAAATATATTTCCTGCATTGAAGTTGCTGCTGTCTTTGTTATGGTTTGCAGAGGAAGGTGACGGCAACTGACACCAGAGAGCCGTAATGTTCAATGATTTATTATATAAATTAACCATATATATATATATATATATATATATATATATATATATATATATATATATATATATATATATATATATATGTATATATATATATATATATATATATATATATATATATATATATATATATATATATATATATATATATATAATCAAACAATAGTAATATAAACTAAGGAAATGGAGTGTGAACTAGATCCAAAAGTGTATGTGATGTGTGGCTATGTGTGTGATTAGCTGTAATGTGTGGTACCTAGTGTTGTGTTGGGCGAGAGGAGGAACAAGGCAGGAAAACAGTCCGTTGGGCAGACAGGGGAAGCGAACAGGGGAAGCGAAAGGTACAGAAGACTATACTCCGGCGAGCGATGGCAGGTTGTCCAGGCTTAAGAAGACAGCTTGATCATCACCGGCAGGTGCGCTGATTGTTGGAGAATGATTGCAGCTGGCGGCTGCTGGATGTCCCGAGGTGCGACAAGCAGAGTGCAAGGATGAGGGCGCATTGGAATGCGCCCTGGCCGTGACAGTCTTCTTGTCAACATAAACCCACATCATAAGTAGCATGCCACATTACATCAAGCTATCGCTAACGGCGTTGTAACGGACCTAAAAGTAATAAGATTACTCGTTACTAACGGCGTTATATAAAAGTAACGGCGTTATTACAAACACTGAACGTGTCATGTTACTTTTGATGTGGTTTTATGTCAACATGACAGTCAGAAGCACGGCAAAATGCAAGAAATATATTTTTACTAATGAAAGCAACAACCAGCACCGTACTAAAATGAACTTGATATCAAATAGAAGGAGGCAACGTCACACAGCAAACAAATCAAATCAAATCAAATCAACTTTATACACAACATGTAAGTACACACGCATAAACACTACTACTTCGAGGGAATAATGAACAACAAATCATTGATTAAAGTGACAAGCTTGCAACCCTACAATACCCCATTTGTGGACAAGGAAGCTACAGCCATCAAAGCACATTCAAACGTTATTTTACTAAAGCTAAAACTATCCACTAAAAACTGCCCAGAAACTGCAAGTCTGAGCAAACAAACACAGCTGAGCTCATGCTGCAATCTCTGGCCGCTGACGTCACACGTCACTTAGCAAAAGGCACCGCCTTTTAAAGAGACATACACACACCCCGGTCTCATAAAAGGTCTCAACAGCTTGTACCAGATAAAGTAACAGAATAATTACTTCCCCCCGGTAGTTAATCGCATACATTAATTAAAAAGGCTTAGTGGCCACATGTGTGGGCAGCACCTTTTAGCTCTTATTTCCAAAATTGTGTACACTGCTGAATTGGGGTCTTATGGCCGCTTATGTGGACACTTATACTGCCATCTGGTGATGTCAGAAGAGTATAACATATAATGGAATTTGGGGGAAAAAAGTGTAAAAATAAGAATTAGCATGTCACTAAACATGAAGTACACGTTTGTGTACTTATGGACTAAGTACATCATATCAAAAGATGATTCTTAGTTTTTATTCTAATTAGGGTCCCATAAGCCCAAATGTGAACAAACATCTTGGGCCTTAAGAGGTTAAAGAGTAATTTCGTTCGTAATTAAATTTGTTTTTGGGGAGCAAAGTAACAAGTAACTCTAAATAATTATTTTTTTAAAGTTATTTTCAGAAATCCTGGGTTCGATCCCTGGGCTCAGGGTCTTTCTGAGTGGAGTTTGCATTTTCTCCCCGTGACTGCGTGGGTTCCCTCCGGGTACTCCGGCTTCATCCCACCTCCAAAGACATGCACCTGGGGATAGGTTGATTGGCAACACTAACTTGGCTCTAGTGTGTGAATGTTGTCTGTCAATCTGTGTTGGCCCTGCGATAAGGTGGCGACTTGTCCAGGGTGCAGCTGAGATAGACTCCAGCACCCCCCGCAACCCAGACAGGGACAAACGGTAGAAAATGGATGGATAATGCAGGTAGTCGAAAATGTGAATATATTAATATTGACCCCTATGGGTTTCTTACATTAGGCTTTGGACGACATGCTACACTGGGCTACACTACATTTCTATCTGTACCTTTTCTATAGATAGCTGTTACACTCATATCCTCATTAGACCAACAGTCAATGACTTATGGGAAATGAGTTGTCAAGTCCTGCCCAAAACATTTAACTTGTTTTCTGCCATGTTTTCTAATCAACCTTGCTAAAACTGTATAGTATGCGGTTGTCAGTCCCTTGAAAGGTGTGTGCCAACTAGGGATGTCTGATAATATTGGCCTGACGATATTATCGTCCGATAAATGCGTTAAAATGTAATATTGGAAATTATCGGTATCGTTTTTTTTAATTATCGGTATCGTTTTTTTTTGTTTTTTATTTTTTATTAAATCAACATAAAAAACACAAGATACACTTACAATTAGTGCACCAACCCAAAAAACCTACCTTCATCATTTACACTCATTCACACTCATTCACACAAAAGGGTTGTTTCTTTCTGTTATTAATATTCTGGTTCCTACATTATATATCAATATATATCAATACAGTCTGCAAGGGATACAGTCCGTAAGCACACATGATTGTGCGTGCTTCTGGTCCACTAATAGTACTAACCTTTAACAGTTAATTTGACTAATTTTCATTAATTACTAGTTTCTATGTAACTGTTTTTATATTGTTTTACTTTCTTTTTTATTCAAGAAAATGTTTTTAATTTATTTATCTTATTTTATTCATTTAAAAAAAAAAAACCTTATCTTCACCATACCTGGTTGTCCAAATTAGGCATAATAATGTGTTAATTCCATGACTGCATATATCGGTTGATATCGGTATCGGTTGATATCGGTATCTGTAATTAAAGAGTTGGACAATATCGGAATATCGGATATCGGCAAAAAGCCATTATTGGACATCCCTAGTGCCAACTTTAATGATAATAATAAATATGTACCAATTGATGATTCAGCTGAACGTACAGGAGATCCGCGTGAGAAATTTCAAGTCAATCCGACTTGTGGTGTCACTATAATGTTAAATAGCATTCCCCCAGTGTGTTGTATTTGTTGGAAAAATAGTAGCCCAGGCACCACAGTAGAGGAGCAGGTTAGGTCAAATGCTCACTCTTTTGTGGGTAGCGCTTCAGAAACACAAACAGTACATACAGCCATGAGACCAAAATTGTACATTTCTTTACAAGAAAATGAAAAATTGCAAGTCAACAGCCCAGTTGGTTTTAAGACATTACATTAAAAACATTTAGGACGATGTTGCATGTTAGTTCAGGCAGAATTTATAACATATGTGCTAATGGTGTATCTGTAGAAGATCAGTATGGTCAGGGAAAAAGAGGTAGAAGAAAAAGGTGGTAAATTGGGACATTTGGGAGAAATGGGGGGGCTCTAACGATCGGCCCCATCGGCCTTTTTCCAGCATGTATTTCTAAGGCTGCAGTGAGTGACGGACAATGCGGATGCAAACAGGGGAGTGCATGACTATATAAAGCCCTGCAAGGAGTCTTCCCTGATGGTACCATCCTTTTGATGGTTGGAGGTCTGGTGCCTTTATTTAACACAGGCTCTTGACGCCACATGCATGCAGACACACACACACACACACACACACACACACACACACACACTAGCTCCAATCTTGACCCCCACAGTGCTGAAGTTTTTAGAAAGGCGGGGTGTCCCAGTGCAAGAACAATTCCCTGCTTCCCTTTAGTGTTTTTCTTTACAAGAAAGAAAAGACCTCGGTGGCAGCCTCTGCGCAGTAATGTATGAGAGTGAGGATGCTCGCTGTTCATCTTTGGCAAAGACCGTCCTCCTAAATGTCTCCACACACACAAAAGCCTGTGCATACACAGTGATGCACAGAAACCAGCAAGTCTCCATGGGCATGCACTGAGCGACGAAGAAGCATTGTTGGGAAGGCTTGGCAAAGACGAGGAAGCAAGTGTACACACCAAAGAGAAGGCAAAGGGACAGATTACTAAGTGACAAGGAGACACACAGCATCCTTAATTAGTTGACTGCTGACTTGCAAATCCACTACTCTCATCCAGTTTACTCTAAGGTCACCTGTGAGATGAAGTGGAACAAAGCAAGGGAAGTGGGGGAAAAGGTTGGATGACTGACAGGTCTCGTCAACGTATGATGCCGACATGGCACTTGTGCATGCCTGAATAGTGAATGATAATTTCATTAATCTATGTGGTATGAGATGAATCTGTCCAATTTTGGATCGCAAAGCAGAAACAGACATTCGAGAAGAGTTACAATGTTTATTAACAGAAAATAAAGGGATTTAACACAAAAATGCATGAACAAGGAGCGACAGAGACAAAGGGTCTAAACTAGAACAGCTACAATACAAACAAAAGTGGGTGGGCGAAGACACAATGGAAGAAAGATGCGGTGGGAAGATATCGAAAGAACAGAAAAAAATAGAGTAGGCAAACACAATGCATTAAAGGGGAACATTATCACAATTTCAGAAAGGTTAAAACCATTAAAAATCAGTTCCCAGTGGCTTATTTTATTTTTCGAAGTTTTTTTCCAAATTTTACCCATCACGCAATATCCCTAAAAAAAGCTTCAAAGTGCCTGATTTTAACCATCGTTATATACACCCGTCCAGTTTCCTGTGACGTCACATAGTGATGCCAATACAAACAAACATGGCGGATAGAACAGCAAGGTAGCGACATTAGCTCGGATTCAAACTCAGATTTCAGGGGCGAAATTGAAGAAGAAACTGAAGCTATTGAGTCATATCGGTTTGAACCGTATGCAAGCGAAACCGACGAAGACGACACGACAGCCAGCGACACGGGAGAAAGCGAGGACAAATTTGGCGATCACCTTCTAACCAACGATTGGTATGTGTTTGTTTTTAAGTGTTGTATTGTTTTTAAGCTAAATTATTGGTAAACACAGTTTATGTATAATGATTTACGTAAAACCGCGAGTAATGAATAAAGTTTTCATCAATTAATATATTCTGTAGACATACCCTCATTCGCTCTCTTTTCCTGAAAGCTGATCTGTCCAGTTTTGGAGTTGATGTCAGCAGGCCAGGGAAGCTAGGGTCGATATTCTTCTCTTGATCATCTTCGGTGGCATAAGGGACGGTAGAAGCGGTGTGAGCCAAGACATCCAGGGGGTTTAGCTCGCTCGTCTGCGGGAACAAACTGCCACCATTGCTTGCCGTGCTACCGAGGTCCTGTGTCCCTGAATAGCTCACACACTCCGGCAGATTCAATGAGGGTCTGGCGGCAGATTTCTTTGACTTTATCGTTGGAAATGCATCTGCTTTGAGTGTCGCAGGATATCCACACATTATTGCCATCTCTGTCGTAGCATAGCTTTCGTCGGTAAAGTGTGCGGAACAAACGACTGACCATTTTCGTCGGCTTTCCCCACACCCTCGTATTTTGAACACATTTCGTCCAATTTCTTGCCACTTTCGCATCTTTGGGCCACTGGTGCAACTTGAATCTGTCCCTGTTCGTGTTGTTGCACCCTCCGACAACACACCGACGAGGCATGATGTCTCCAAGGTACGGAAAACAGTCGAAAAAACGGAAACTAACAGAGCTGATTTGATTCGGTGTTTGTAATGTGTTTGAGAAAATGGCGGGTTTCTTCCCGATGTGGCGTCACGTTGTGACGTCATCGCTCCGAGAGCGAATAATAGAAAGGCGTTTAATTCGCCAAAATTCACCCATTTAGAGTTCGGAAATCGGTTAAAAATGTATTTTTTCTGCAACATCAAGGTATATATTGACGCTTACATAGGTCTGGTGATAATGTTCCCCTTTAAGGATGAAAATAAGACAGAAAGTACTTACAATTAAGTATCTAACAATATGAACATTTCAAATTACGGTTATTGGGACCAAAATGATCACAGTTATCATTATTATAGCGGTACGGTTAAATGAGCTCACAATATATTTTTCTTTAGACATTTTTGAATATTGCTCTGGCTTCTTGTGTTATTTAAGGTCCCTTCTACACTAAGCCGGCTAAGGTTATCCAGGGTAAATCCCACCTAACCTTATCCTTGTCCACACACACACAATGGTCGTTTAAGACCCCCTACGTCCGCCGGCGCAATACGACCTAATACGCATGCGCGGAAAATGCGCACGTCATAGTCACCTCCAGTGTTGCTTTGTGCGCAAGTTCTTAAATTAAATTTAACTTATCTGAACAATATCCAATGTTGTGGTAGTGTTGTGATATTTCAATTAACTGCAATTCAGTGTGCTGTGGGGCCCTTTTGTAGTGAATCACACCTGAACCATCATAAATTAATCATATCTTTAATGGACATGTGACAAAGAACATTTTACAACAATCAATCTAGGGATCTAGATATCTGGTCAGGACACTCCTCACTCTTTTGCCTTCACCTTCATTGTCCATTAGTTTTTGGTGACTTTATATACTCTAGACCTAGACGTTGAGTCCGCGACATACATGGCGGACAATACTGTGACTACTTTAGTGAAATGGCATTAAAGCTCAACAGAAAATGAAAGACCGTCATGAAAACATGTCAAGACACCTTCTCAAACCAATCACACTTTTCCGGCTTCAAAAAAAAGCGCTACGCTTTACATGCAGTTTAACTACATTAACAAAATAAACATGTCTTCAATGTCTTACATTACGATCATGCTTTGTCAACGATGTTGTTGTGAAGTAATCTGTGATATTTTCACCTAAAATAATTGTAAGTATATCAGTTGAGGAACATGAGGGTGAAGTTTTCTGACTGGCTGAAATATTCTTCTATAACATGTTCTAGTTCAGTGGTTCTCAAATGGGGGTATGCGTACCCCTGGGGGTACTTGAAGGTATGCCAAGGGGTACGTGAGATTTTTTTTAAATATTCTAAAAATAGCAACAATTCATAAATCCTTTATAAATATATTTATTGAATAATACTTCAACAAAATATGAATGTATGTTCATAAACTGAACATCAAATCAAGTAGGCTATTCCATTCATTACAATGCAACAATGCAATATTCAGTGTTGACAGTTAGGTTTTTTGTGGACATGTTCCATAAATATTGATGTTAAAGATTTCTTTTTTTTAAAGAAATGTTTAGAGTTAAATTCATCAATCCAGATGGATCTCTATTACAATCCCCAAAGAGGGCACTTTAAGTTGATGATTACTTCTATGTGTAGGAATCTTTATTTATAATTGAATCACTCGTTTATTTTTCAACAAGTTTTTAGTTATTTTTATCTTTTTTTCCAAACAGTTCAAGAAAGACCACTACAAATGAGCAATATTTTGCACTGTTATATAATTTAATAAATCAGAAATTGATGACATAGTGCTGTATTTTACTTCTTTATCTCTTTTTTTCAACCAAAAATGCTTTGCTCTGATTAGGGGGTACTTGAATTAAAAAAATGTTCACAGGGGGTACATCACTGAAAAAAGGTTGAGAACCACTGTTCTTGCTGATACTCCTTAGTTACAGAATGTTTAACAGGCTGAATATTACAGTTTAATAATAAAAAGGAGGGTATATATGAAGACCATTAACATGCACAACATGTAATGTAAAGAATATCAGAAGCATTTATTCAGGTAGAAATATGACAGATTACATATCAGACATCTTTAACAAAGAAACCATGATCGAAACAATCCCCATTTTGTGGTATTATTGCGTGAAACTGGTATTTAAACATAGAAGTGAAGTTCCTCTCATCTGAATGCAACTGCTCCAACAGCAGGAATCAATCTGTATTCCAACAAAATACAAAATCTGGCAAGGAACCAACGCACTGCGGGTATTTTTCTTTAAAAACATTAAGTCATTAAAAGCGTGTTTATGTTCATTTTGTATTGAGCTGTTTACAACAAGAATAAGGTTTAAAACACATTAGCTTAAGGCAAACAAATTGCCCAGTCATAGTATTAAAAACTTGAAAGTTGTCTGTCTGGGAGTAAACTCATTAATGATGAGAAATTATATATATCTGCGATTAATCACGATTAATTTTGAGTCAACTATGAATAATGCGATTATCGAGATTAAATATTTGAATTGTTTTGACAGCCTTAATATATACACATATATGTTTATACAGACACAGACATACAGTATATATGCGCATATACTGTATTTTTCGGAGTATAAGTCGCACCGGAGTATAAGGCGCACCTGCCGGAAATGCATAATAAAAAAGGAAAAAAACATATATAAGTCGCACTAGAGCCCGGCCAAACTATGAAAAAAACTGCGACTTATAGTCCAAAAAATACGGTATGTATATATATATATATAAACACATATATATAAACATATATATGTAAACATATATACACATAAATATTAGTTTTTGCATATTCCTGCGAGCTAACCAACATGTGGCGATCAAAAAGACTAATCTTATCGTTGGTTTCAGGTTACAGTCGAGTTGCCGGTACTAAAACCATAGGGAAGTCATTTCTCAAAGAGGCCAGTGAGTGTGTTGTGTCGTGAGTGGAAGTGTGTGTGACAGAGGTTATTCCTTTATCCTTTGACCCAGATTTAAGGCAAAACGGAGCAGGACATGAAAGACATGCACCTCCCTGTGGTGCAGGGTTTATGCGCAACCTGAACACAGGCGAGCACCAGGCACAGCCAGCTGAGCAGAAAATACTATTATGCACACTCACAGTCTAAAGAGACCCTCATAACGCATACGCTCGTAAAAATGTATGCATGTGCACACATCATCAAAGGAAGAAAAAAATATATATAATTAAGATCATCCAAAACATATTGTAGCGTCACACCTGCAGCAGCCTTCTCTCCTCCATGCACACATTAGCTCTAATGAGGGAACATCTATTGGTAAATATTATTACCCATTCCTCTTTGTAAAAATGAACTAATGATATATATTCAACTACTCAGGTATAAATAAAACCCTCAACTCCTGTTTATTTGTGTGGCCGCTGGTGACTACAGCTCTGTATCCGCAGTCTTACAAGCAATCACATTTTAACAATGTATAGCTGTCAGACTGCCCGAAGTGAAGGTGCATGATTTCCTATTTTTTATTTGTACAACTAGTGTGTTCTAACAACGTGCCCTGAAGTTGGCATTGCTGACAAAAGAAAGACAAGAAAAACATGTGTGTGGTGTTGTCTGTAAAGGTCAAAAGGTGGCAGAAATGTGTGAGAGGCAGTGATGAAAGAGACTCGGCGTGAGGGAAGATAATATCTGAAGCTAAAATATGCAATCGTAGAAATTAATACACGAGTAACAGCTTTAAAATCACATGGAAATTCATTATTTCATTGAAAAAGTACATGTACTTGGGTAAGGTCGCACATCACGGCATATCATAGCACCTATCAGAAACAATGCCTCCTAGTGGTGGTGAGAAGAATAAGGGTGACACCAAAGCAATCTGACTGGACCTTACTCCTGCATCGACACTTCAAGTGCTCAATATCATTTATTGGCCATATTTAGATATTTAACAACTACAATATTGTCAACATAAGGCGACAACAGTAGTAAAATAAACCTTACATACTGGGTTTTTAGCCTGTACTGACACTTAGGTTCCTCTACTTGCTGCCATCAGCAAAGGTTTGGTATTTTCTTTGCTCATGTACTAGAACACATATAGAACATGTTGAATGATATATGTTTTGCTGTCGTTTTGAATTACCGATATTGGATTATTATTGTACAGACACATGTGTATAAGTCATACTTGCCAACCCTCCCGGATTTTCCGGGAGACTCCCGAAATTCAGCGCCTCTCCCGAAAACCTCCCGGGACAAATTTTCTCCCGAAAATTTCACGAAATTCAGGCGGACCTGAGTGACGTGTCGACAGCCTGTTTTCACGTCCACTTTCCCACAATATAAACAGCGTGCCTGCCCAATCACGTTATAACTGTAGAATGATCGAGGGCGAGTTCTTGGTTTCTTATGTGGGTTTATTGTTAGGCAGTTTCATTAACGTCCTCCCAGCACGGCAACAACACACAACTACAGCAGTCATGTTTTTGTCTACCGTAAAGCAGTTCGTCTGCCGTAAACAGCAATGTTGTGACACTCTTAAACAGGACAATACTGCCATCTACTGTACATGCATATGTGACATTAACATCTAGGGCTTTTAGAGAGTGCAGTGCACAACTGCGCACACAACAAGGAGACGAAGCAGAATGCATCATCAGAGAGGGTGTTCAGCATGATTAGAAAAATAGTGACAGAGAATAGAACAAGGATGGACAATTCAACCCTTAACTCAACAATGAGTAGATGAGTGTTATGTGTGTGTATATGTGTAAATAAATGAACACTGAAATTCAAGTATTTCTCTTATATATATATATATATATATATATATATATATATATATATATATATATATATATATATATACATATATATATATATAGTGTGTGGATGTGAGTGTGAATTCTGTCTGTCTATCTGTGTTAGCCCTGCGATGAGGTGGCGACTTGTCCAGGGTGTACCCCGCCTTCCGCCCGATTGTAGCTGAGATAGGCTCCAGCGCGCCCCGCGACCCCAAAGGGAATAAGCGGTAGAAAATGGATGGATGGATGGATATATATATATATATATATATATATAGCTAGAATTCACTGAAAGTCAAGTATTTCTTATATATATATATATATATATATATATATATATATATATATATATATATATATATATATATATATATGTATATATATATATATATATATATATATATATGAAATACTTGACTTGGTGAATTCTAGCTGTAAATATACTCCTCCCCTCTTAACCACCCCCCCCCCACACCTCCCGAAATCGGAGGTCTCAAGGTTGGCAAGTATGGTATAAGTCATCAACTTCCATATTTCGCTGACGTCAGGCGATTATTGACAGGGTATGCATGTCAGATCTGTTTGCAGAGTAATCGAAATCTGCCTCATATTGGATTTTTTGCCACAATTGGAAAAGGCATGAGCTTTTCGGGACCACCAAGTACAGTAGTACTGATATAATCTAACTGACGGTGCAAATCTGTTGCCATTCAATACAAAAATGTAAGTAATTGAGCAAAGATCAATAGGATTTTTGAGCTCATTTGTCCAGGTTACATTGTTGCTCAGCAACATTTCTAGACAACATTCATTTGTGCCCCATAGGCTAGTGAAAAAACTGGACTCGTAGTAACTCAAATAATGCTCAAACTTAAAGCATTAAAGCATAACAAAAAGCCAAGAGACCATATCTCAAATACTCTGAGTTACCACTACTTCATCACAGGATTTTCAGTGTCAAATACACTACTCAGAATCGAAACTTTAAACAATCCCTCGTACCTCAACTTATGAGTATCTTAACTTATAAGCATTTTGAAATACGACTGGTGTCTCCGCTTTTTGATTCACCGATTCTGTTCATAACTTCTATGGACAGAATTTCTAGGTGCAGTCAAGGCGTTGAGGGGATCCGGTTTGGTGGCTGCAGGATTAGGTCTCTGCTTTTTGCAGATGATGTGGTCCTGATGGCTTCATCTGGTCAGGATCTTCAGCTCTCGCTGGATCGGTTCGCAGCCGAGTGTGAAGCGACTGGGATGAGAATCAGCACCTCCAAGTCCGAGTCCATGGTTCTCGCCCGGAAAAGGGTGGAGTGCCATCTCCGGGTTGGGGAGGAGATCTTGCCCCAAGTGGAGGAGTTCAAGTACCTCGGAGTCTTGTTCACGAGTGAGGGAAGAGTGGATCGTGAGATCGACAGGCGGATCGGTGCGGCATCTTCAGTAATGCGGACGCTGTATCGATCCGTTGTGGTGAAGAAGGAGCTGAGCCGGAAGGCAAAGCTCTCAATTTACCGGTCGATCTACGTTCCCATCCTCACCTATGGTCATGAGCTTTGGGTTATGACCGAAAGGACAAGATCACGGGTACAAGCAGCCGAAATGAGTTTCCTCCGCCGGGTGGCAGGGCTCTCCCTTAGAGATAGGGTGAGAAGCTCTGTCATCCGGGGAGAGCTCAAAGTAAAGCCACTGCTCCTCCACATCGAGCGGAGCCAGATGAGGTGGTTTGGGCATCTGGTCAGGATGCCACCCGATTGCCTCCCTCGGGAGGTGTTTAGGGCACGTCCGACCGGTAGGAGGCCACGGGGAAGACCCAGGACACGTTGGGAAGACTATGTCTCCCGGCTGGCCTGGGAACGCCTCGGGATCCCCCGGGAAGAGCTGGACAAAGTGGCTGGGGAAAGGGAAGTCTGGGCTTCCCTGCTTAGGCTGCTGCCCCCGCGACCCGACCTCGGATAAGCGGAAGAAGATGGATGGATGGATGGATGGTCTCGGCTTTTTTGTTTTAAGTTTCAAGCAAAATTTTAGTACCAGCCTCCCCGCCACTAGATGGTGCAGCAAATGTCAAAGTGAACGCTGTAAGATCCGCCCCAAAAAATCCGGTCTTACTTGCTGGCATTGGCTTATAGCTAGAGATCGGAATAACCTTGGAAACCTTTAGCAGCGGTCCAGCCTCCACATCCTCCCAGCAAAAATCATTCTCCTGCCAAGGCTTGCTCCTCCACTCACGGCTCGGCTTACTGCGCCCACCTTAAACTGCTCTGGGTGTCCAAGACGGTCTGTTGCGCTCGAACCGCCGGTGTTTGCGGTCCCACTGCTGCCCAGCCTCGTGTGATAGTATTCCTCCCAACATATCACCTGAAAAATGTCCACTCTGTTAAGTACGACGGGGGAAGGAGAAGGCACAAAAGCAGGGATCAGCTATATCGGTTTATTGAACTTGATCTTGATGAAGTGGTGGACTGTGTATGCTACTAATGTGAATGGTGCAAGACGATGTGTAGAATTAACAATGTCAATGTTACCAGATTTTGTGTGTTGGATGAATCCTTCGTCAGACCAAAGGGGCAATGTGAGAAGGCAGTCCGTGGGCAAGTAAGCGGTCGGGGGCTGGAGAGAAACAATGAGGTCCGTGTCCAAGCAGGGGTCGAGGATGGAGGGAGGCAGTCCGGAATCCAGAGGGAAGTCAAGGCACACAGCTTGATCACGGGAAACAGGGGAACACAGAGGACATAAGACATGGACACAGGGAAGGCACAGAGAGAGAGCAAGTACGTAAGAGGGAAGCCAGAGACGGGATGCTTACTACGAGGAGTGAACTACGTTCCGGCACTGGATCTTCAGGTCCGCTGGTCTTTATGCAGTCTGTCTTCATCAGTCCCATGTGCGCGGATTTGTGATTGCCTGCAGTCGCGGCCACGCGCCTGCAAGGGCGTGTCCCGGCAGAGCTTCCAGCAGATAACATGAGGGATTGAGCATGCGCCGTGACATACTCTTTTCCCTACTACTCTGATTCTGGGAGATAAAATATTTAAAAATATCCACTTTTTCAACGCCATTACTCGGGGCTGATTTAAAACGCATATGTTAGTAAATGGAACGACTTGAAGTTGAGAGACCGCTGTACTGTACAGTGCTTGTATTGTTACAGTTGAAAGCACATAGTATTCATGACCGTGTCTGAATAAAGTAAGTGCAAATAACCGCGTGACTTTAAAGTCACTCACTGCAGCAGACAGTAACCTGCAACACTGATCACAACAAGTCCTAATTAAAGCTAAAAGACATATCACACTTGATTGGCATCACTAAATTGGCCCTAGTGTGTGAATGTGAGTGTGAATAGTGTCTATCTATTGGGCCTGTGATGAGGTGGCGACTTGTCCAGGGTGTACCCCGCCCTCCGCCCGAATGCAACTAGGCTCCAGCACCCCCCGTGACCCCAAAAGGGACAAGCGGTAGAAAATGGATGCATGGGTGGACATATCACACATCAATGTGATTACAAAAGGATTGTCATCTATGATTTATTCTGTTGCTGACTCTAAGCAAAAGTAACGCGAGTCAAGCGCCCAAGCCACGGAGTTATAAGAGTCTTTTGTAATGTAATCAGTCACAGCCTTTGTCCTGATTGTGCCCTGCAATAAAACACAACACTGTAGCAAAGTGCAGACTGTGGATTCTAATAAAGCGGTTCAGTTGAAAACAAATGGTAATGAGGAAAATATTACTGTATTTACGTTTGTGTTCTGATGCGCACCAACAGCCTGCTATTCTTCAGGCGCCTATACAAAGTTTTTTATGGAAATGAGTTCTTTACAGTACAGTATGCAATTCAGCAAACTAACAGGGGCGAAAACAACACCTCACACCGTGCCAGTGTCCAATATGATCTCTCACCTGCAGCCAGATGGTTCCTCACTGCTGACCACCTCATCAAGTCAGACTACCGTTGGCAATTTCTGGAGTCTCCAACAGTCACGGCTCACACTCATTATTTTGACCGTTGCAAGCCTTTAAAGAGAACCGTCCTGTGAGGTGAAGCCATTAGAGCTGAAAACATGTATAAGGCAGCCAGCCTCCTGCTGGTATAATGTAAAAAGAATACAAAGAATCAGATTTCCATTAGAGCATTCGTGCCATACCAATTAGTACCACTTCTTGGATCTCAGTGATTTTTTGACAACTTTTATTGAAAACATCTGTCAGGATTTTTTTTTTTCTCTCTCTCTCTCTGTAAAATTAGCTGAAATTACATCAACAGTAATATTCCATTGTTAATTCAAGTTAGGTGTTTCTTTGTATAAAACTTTTTTCTGGTGAACTAAACATGAATAATGTCTTATTGTTATTGTAGTCCAGTTTGTTTGTCCAGTTCGTTTATATTTGGTGATTATTTATTTTAAAGTTAAAGTTAAAGTTCCAATGATTGTCTCACACACACACTGAGTGTGGTGAAATTCGTCCTCTGCATTTGACCCATCCCCATGTTCACCCCCTGGAAGGGGAGGGGAGCAGTGAGCAGCTGTGTGCGCCACGCTCGGGACTCATTTGGTGATTTAACCAATGATGCTGACGCAATGGGTCCCATTTTTTGTGGTCTTTAGCATGACTCGGCCGGGGTTTGAACTCACGACCTCCCAGTCTCAGGGTGGACACCCCTAACCACAAGGTCACTGAGCTGTGTTTGTTTGTTTTTTTGCTGAAAGTGACACAATTCAATGCAATTTTTTATCTAAAGTTAAATGTTTAGTGTAGGAGTCACCGACCTTTTTGAAACCAAGAGCTACTTATTGGGTACTGATTAATGCGAAGGGCTACCAGTTTGATACACACTTAAATAAATTGCCAGAAATAGCCAATTTGCTCAATTTACCTTTAACTCTATGTTATTATTAATAATTAATTATATTTATCTTTGTGGAAACACTTAATGATTTCTCACAATAAATATATATAGAAACAGATACATATCAATATGCAACACTTTATTTTTATATTTTCTCTAAGTGCATATTTTTTTAAATTGAACATTTTCAAATGATCACTTCTAAGACAGTCTTGTGAAATCACAATATCCCATTTTAACTAGCTAGCCACTAACATTTTTTAACAATTCATGAATTACTTTAAAATTCAAAATTCAACCAAAAAAAAGAAGAGAAAAACTAGCTAATTCAAATCTTTTTGAAAAAATTAAAAAAAGAATTTATGGAACATCATTAGTAATTTTTCCTGATTAAGATTCATTTTAGAATTTTGCTGAAATGTTATAAATAGGTTAAAATCAAATCTGCACTTTGTTAGAATATTTAACAAATTGGACCAAGCTATATATCTAACAAATACAAATCATTATTTCTTCTAGATTTTCCAGAACACATTTTTTTAAAGAAATTCAAAATACTTTGAAATAAGATTTAAATTTGATTCTACAGATTTTCTAGATTTGCTAGAATATTCTTTTTGAATTTTAATCATAATACGTTTGAAGAAATATTTCACAAATATTCTTTGTCGAAAAAACAGAAGCTATAATGAAGAATTAAATTAAAATGTATTTATTATTCTTTACAATAAAAAAATAAATGTACTTGAACATTGATTTAAATTGTCAGGAAAGAAGAGGAAGGAATTTAAAAGGTAAAAAGGTATATGTGTTTAAAAATCCTATTATCATTTTTAAGGTTGTATTTTTTCTCTAAAATTGTCTTTCTGAAAGTTATAAGAAGCAAAGTAAAAAAAATAAATGAATTTATTTAAACAAGTGAAGACCAAGTCTTTAAAATATTTTCTTGGATTTTCAAATTCTATTTGAGTTTTGTCTCTCTTAGAATTAAAAATGTCGAGCAAAGCGAGACCAGCTTGCTAGTAAATAAATACAATTTTAAAAAATAGAGGCAGCTCACTGGTAAGTGCTGCTATTTGAGCTATTTTTAGAACAGGCCAGCGGGCGACTCATCTGGTTCTTACGGGCGACCTGGTGCCCGCGGGCACCGCGTTGGTGACCCCTGGTTTAGTGTGTTCTATGTCATATGCATTGTTGTTAAATGTGAAGTTTATTAAAATGCATACATAGCCAATTGATTGCCTCTGGGTCAGTTAATCTGGCTTCTAATTGGATGCTACACAGGCTAACTCCTCCCCTTCCAAAAACAATTTAACGCTTTTTAGTACATTACTTCCTGTGTTTACACGTCTCAATTACAGGACGTGCAGCCCACCTTTGTGAAGGCCTTTTTCTCCTATCGTGCATCAACATTTGCAATAAAAGTGACTGATGTGACACACCTAACGTCTAACACTCTCCATCTCTCTTTAATTACTATTCATTCGCAACGAAGGACGCTAACAAGCTAATAAATAATCCACGAGTGTCACAGTTGTTGACTTGTTGACTCAATAAAAAAAACACACCCTTCGCTCCTAAAAGACACTTGAGTGTAGCTCCATGTCAGCAATCGGGAGTCGAGATGAATGGGGAAAAAAAACAAAAGTACCTGTTTGTTGATGTTAAAGACAAGGCCATGTGTTTCGTGGAATTGGAAACATGACCAACAATGAAAGACTCCAACTTTTTGTGTCACTACAACTCAAATCATAAAGATAAGTTGTATCGTGCCATTATAATTGATTACAGGTTCCGCTTTGATTCAAGATTCAAGATTGTTTATTGTCATATGCACATTGAAACAGACAGTTTGCCGTACAATGAAAATCTTACTTTGCTAGTCCACCCTTCAACAAGTCACATGGTACTTAGCTAAAAATTAAAATAAAAATAAAAATGTATATACAAGGCACAGTAAGTAACATTACATTATTGCACATTCTGATTGACCGTCAACAGTATAAATATGGAGGGGACTTTGGGTCACAGCAGCAGTTAAATTGTCTTTAGTGATCAAAGGTGAAAAGTGTCTACAGTGATGTTTCACAGTTGTTAAAGTTAAAAAGTACCAATGATTGTCACACACACACTAGGTGTGGTGAAATTTGTCCTCTGCATTTAACCCATCCCCTTGTTCACCCCCTGGGAGGTGAGGGGAGCAGTGGGCTGCAGCGGTGCCGCGCCCGGGAATCATGTTTGGTGATTTAACCCCCAATTTCAACCCTTGATGCTGAGTGTCAAGCAGGGAGGTAAGCGGTCCCATTTTTATAGTCTTTGGTATGACTCGGCCGGGATTTGAACTCACAACCTACCAATCTCAGGGCGAACGCTCTAACCACTAGGCCACTGAGTTGTGAAGTGAATCATATTTATATAGCGCTCCCCGAGAGCGACAAGCGGTAGAAAATGGATGGATGGGCTTTTCTCTCGAGACTAGAAGTGCTTTGCATAGTGAATCCCATTATCTACATATTTAAGCGACATTTAAACCAGTGTGGGTGGCAATGGGAGAGGTTGGGTAAAGTGTCTTGCCTAAGGACACAACGGCATTGACTAGGATGGTGGAAGTGAGGGATCAAACCTGGAACCCTCAAGTTGCTGGCAAGGCCATTCTACCAACCGAGCCATGCCTCCCTATTGATAAGTACCCGAGTACTGCCTTAATTAAGTTTATTTTCGTTTAGAAATACTCAAGACTATTCTCGATCCAAATATATTTTTTTAAAGAAAAGTAAAACTAAATGAGTTTTACAGAATATCAAAAGTGCTCTCCCAGGATTCACACTCAGTGGTCATCATGGTAAAGCAGAGGCGCACTCCCTGCAGTGCAAGGGGCGGATCATCATCCGCATGAGCCAGGACAGCCCTACAAAAACCAGCTGCTCTGAACAGGGCGGTTTAAAGAGGTTATAAGTGTCCTAAAATCTTGATCCTAAAGGTCCTCTAACAGGAGCGTGTCACAGACATTTTATGAAGACATATAGGAAAATGTTGAGGAACATAGCAGAATACGGCTCTGGCATAAAAGTGACCAGGATATTTAACATGTTGGCCATAACTGTACATACTAGTGTTGTCCCGATACCAATATTTTGGTACCGGTACCAAAATCATTTTGATACTTTTCGGTACTTTTCTAAATAAAAGGGACCACAAAAAATGGCATTATTGGCTTTATTTTAACAAAAAATCTTAGGGTATATTAAACATATGTTTCTTATTGCAAGTTTGTCCTTAAATAAAATAGTGAACATACAAGACAACTTGTCTTTTAGTAGTAAGTAAACAAACAAAGGCTCCTAATTTAGTCTGCTGACATATGCAGTAGTATTGTGTCATGTTCCATTCTATTATTTTGTCAACATTATTAAGGACAAGTGGTAGAAAATGAATTATTAATCTATTTGTTCATTTACTGTTAATATCAGCTTACTTTCTCTTTTAACATGTTCTATCTACACTTCTGTTAAAATGTAATAATCACTTATTCTTCTGTTGTTTGATACTTTACATTAGTATTGGATGATACCACAAATTTAGGTATCGATCCGATACCAAGTAGTTACAGGATCATACATTGGTCATATTCAAAGTCCTCATGTGTCTAGGGACATATTTCCTGAGTTCAAAAACAAAATATACTTTTTTTTTTAAGATGTTGTGATGCCAAAAAATATTGACGTAATCATAGTAGTATCGACTAGATACTAGGAGGGGCGGACCGGTACTTTTCAGAGGCGGTATAGTACCGAATATGTTTCATTAGTATCGCGGTACTATACTAATACCAGTATACCGTACAACCCTAGTACATACACAATAGTGTTGCGTGCTCTAGACAATATGATATAAATTGGCCAACAATACAGCTTATAACACAATTGTTATATCGTGATAATGCATGTTGACACATTCTAGCTGTGTCACACAAATTTACCAGCAACAAGCAACCAAATGTGTCCTAAACACAAAGTAGTATTCTCGCTAGCAAGCGAGCGGGTAATGACCCTCCGGAATGCAAAGCCACATCTAAGTCAGCAATCCTCGTCTCCATAGTGGAAAATAAACTTGGTTGCATTATAACTGGAGGACGAGGAATAGATAAACATGCTACATTACAAACCGTAGGAGGGTATGCTAACCGTAAGCTAGAATGCTTGAATGTAAACAAATGTGGGTGGATCGAAACAAATATCAGCAGTAACAATACTTAGTATCAGAATATGGTCAATAATACAGTGATTAGATACTTATTATTTAAAAAAAATGTGTCGTCAAGACCTAACCATTTGTTGCTCAATCTCGTATCTTGAGCTCAATTTGAGCTTTCCATACTTGTTTCATTATGTAATAATTTGTTTCTTATTTAATGCTTTTAAGGGTCCTTGGAAGCTAAAAAAGAGACAAGGCATCACAGAGACAAAGAAGGTTGAGTTGAGATAACCATTTGAGCAAAACTGGTGGGATTCACAGGGGAGCGTTCATGTATTATGTCTGTTATTTCAAAGGAGAATTCAAGAGAATGAAATGAGCTGTTTGAGACAAATCTGAGAAATATGAGGACTAAAAGTTGCACTCAGGCAGAAGGCAGGATAAACGCTGGACAAGTCGCCACCTAATTGCATGGCCAACACAGATAGACAGACAACATTCACACACTAGTGACAATTTACTGTTACCAATCAGCCTACATCGGCGTATTACTCGGAGAGAACCTACCCGGTCCTGAGGGGAACATGCAAACTCCACATAGGCAGACGCAGATCACGAGCTCAGGATTTGAACCCAGGACCTTCTCGCAGTGTGGCACGAGCGCTAGCCACTGCGCCATCTGTCAGTTAACCTTTAGTAAGTATACACATGTGAAAATGTCTCAAAAAGTGTCTTTTCAGCATATCATGGCTGTTTGGGTTAAATTTTTAATCTCAGAATTGTAGTCAATGAGTTACTGTACATGGCGTGTGTGTAAGAAATCCACAAATTAAGTAGAATATGATTTTATATATGATTATGTTACGGCTCAGGCTCCTGCCAACGCCGCTCATCCGTCTGTGCGCACCTCGGGACACGCCCACGGGTGCGCACATCCAGGGACGCGCCGCGCGTCCCCGCCCTGCAGGAAGCCACCAGCTGCAATCACTCGCTGGCAATCTTCACACCTGGAACTGATGAGGGCGAGCTGGTTAAAAGACCAGTGGACCCTAGGATCGGCGCGGGAACTTAGTTTTCTCATGGTGTACCGTAAGGCTTATGATCTCTCTCTCTGCGTGTTTTCCCTCGTGTCTGACATCCTTGTTTGTTCTCCCGTGTCCCCGCAGTACCCTCCGTCACCTGGAAAGTGAGCTGTGCGTCTCACTTTTCCCTGGATCTCCCTCTGGACTCTTGACTACCTCCTTCGTTTCTCGACCTCTCGCTCGCCCCTGGATTCTGACGCTTTTCTCTCGCCCCGGATCATCTGCCTGCCCCCTTTAGTTTATTAAATTAGTATTGTTTGTTATTATTATATATATATTGAATATATATATATATATATATATATATATATATATATATATATATATATATATATAATAAATTGTACATACTGCCCCCTGGTGTCTGTTTGCCGTCATCTCCCCTTTAGTCCAACCATAACAGTAAGTTCCCGCCAAAATTATTAAGGACCTGACGGCACAGTTCCTTAGCCCCGCCCCAGTGACTTTAGTTCCGCCCCTGTGAATTTTTTTTTCTTCCTCTTTTTGCCCCATTCACAATGTCTTTTTCTTTTTTTCGCTCCACACGGGAGGATTTTTCTTGCCCTGTCGACATGTCTTGGAAGGGGATGTTTAGTAGCGATATGAGCAAGGAGGAATTTTCTCGTCGCCTGGATACCCTCCTCCCACCCTTAGAGACTGTTCCTCAGCCAGCAAGAAGCGTCTGGCATCCGCTTTCGGAGGGGGGGGATAGTACTGGTGGCTGTACTGATGGGGTGGCGCAGCTGCACCAAGACAGGCTACTCCCTGCCAGACTTATTCCACCTATATTTCGCTTTTCCCAGCCACAGCTACCAGCCCCCTGGCTAGCCTCTGAGCTAGCACCAGCCCCTCGGCTAGCGTCAGAGCTAGCACCAGTCCCTCGGCTAGCGTCCGAGGTAGCACCTGTCCCTCGGCTAGCGTCCGAGCTAGCACCTGTCCCTCGGCTAGCGTCCGAGCTAGCACCTGTCCCTCGGCTAGCGTCCGAGCTAGCACCTGTCCCTCGGCTAGCGTCCGAGCTAGCACCAGTCCCTCGGCTAGCATCCGAGCTAGCACCAGTCCCTCGGCTAGCGTCCGAGCTAGCACCAGTCCCTCGGCTAGCGTCCGAGCTAGCACCAGCCCCTCGGCTAGCCTCCGAGCTAGCACCAGCCCCTCGGCTAGCCTCCGAGCTAGCACCAGTCCCCAGACTGGACCCCACGTCTCCACCAGCTCCCAGGCTGGCCCCCACGTCTCCACCAGCTCCCAGGCTGGCCCCCACGTCTACACCAGCTCCCAGGCTGGCCTCGATCTCTGCCCCTCGGCCGGCTCCGCCGATCTCTGCCCCTCGGCCGGCTCCGCCGACCTCAGCACCTCGGCCTGCTCCTCAGCTGCCCTCCTCGTCTCCGGCTTTGACGTCCGCTGCTTCCACGCCGATGACGACTTCCGCTGCTGCTTCCACGCCTCAGACGTCTCCTCCTCGTTTCCGGCGAGACGCACCATTGCTCTACTCGCGTCTGCCTTCCCGACGGCCAAGATGGTGGCCGTTCCTTGGTATATACCATATGAAACACATAGCCATATTGTCTGAATTTATAATTTTCTCAAATTTTGGCACGATATGAGCTAAAATATGATTGAGGTATAGTTAAATTGTGATATAAATACTGTAAGACATAAAAGAGATCTCATATTCAATTTGGCTTTGCGAATGTTAAACTTAACCAAAGGAATAAAATCAGAGCCAATTGTGAAACATAATTTCAATGTTTAATCGATATTGTTACACCACCATCATGTCTTTTGTTTGATTATAACTGTGATCAAAAACTTAATCATTCATTTATCTTGAACATTTCAATGATCAGTGTCAGTATTGGTTCGACCAATACTGCCTCTATAACTACTTGGTTTTGGAGCCAATTGTGATACATAATTTCATTATTTAACCAATATTCTTACACCACCATTATGTGTTTTGTCTGATCATAACTGTGATCAACAACTTAATCATTAAATGATCTTGAAAATTTCAATGATCAGATTCAGTATGTTTGACCAATACTGCCTCTATAACTACCGTATTTTTCGGAGTATAAGTCGCACCGGAGTATAAGTCGCACCTGCCGAAAATGCATAATAAAAAAGGAAAAAAACATATAGAAGTCGCACTGGAGCCCGGCCAAACTATGAAAAAAACTGTGACTTATAGTCCGAAAAATACGGTACTTGGTTTTGGATCGGTCTTTATATTTGTAGTAAACTATTTTAAGTATCGAAACTGAAGAATAAGCGAACATTACACTTTAACAGACGTGTATCTACAACCATGTTACAGCAGAGAATAACCTGCTTGTAACAGTAAATTAACAAAACAGTACAAATGTATATAGCGCAATATGTTACCGCATATGTCAGCAGCTAAATTTGAAGCCTTTGTAACCCCAGTTTGAAAAATATGTTATCATTTACATACCAAATAATATATCGTGAAATATATCATTATTACAGGAGGCTGCAATATATACAGTATTGCGATATAGATATTAGGCCAGGGGTGTCAAACTCATTTTAGATCGGAGGCCACATGGACAAAAATCTACTCCCGAGTGGTAAAATCACAGCATGATAACTTAAAAATAAAGACAACTTCAGATTGTTTTTTTTGTTTAAAAATACAACAAGCACATTGTGAAAATGTACAAATCATAATGTTGTTGTTTTTTTTTTTACACTTACATATTGTGGTTAATAGTATTTTAGTATTCTACCTTTATTTGTCGTTATTTATACTTTCTGAATAGATTATGTGATAATGTTCATCAGTCAACTCAATGGGGTTATTTTTCAATCTATCAAGATAGAAAATAATATCAAAATCAAATTACAAGATGTACTGATAACATCATGTGGTTTATTTGTTTTTGCATATATAGCATAATCTACATAGATACAAATAATTGCGACAACTAGTGGACACATTTACAACAGCAGTTTATTTAATTAAAAAATTTCGGCTCATTTTTATACTTAGCACACTCATCCCGCGGGCCGGATAAAACATTTTATGTTTGACACACATTAATATAACTGTAAAACAAAAAATGCACTTCTAACAGTAGTTGCTTTGCATTTGATATTAAGAGAACTGCAGTCATGCGGAAAAAAAAAATCAGATTTTGTCACATGACTGCATATAATAGAGCACACTTCATTGACATGTAATGTTTTTCATTGTCGATATGTTTGTCATACTTTGGAATGACTTCATCACTGGCACCCGCTCCTCCTCCTCTGGCCTCATTGAAGCCTGGGAGCCAGACCACTTGGATCCGGCCCACGTTACAATGCATAAGAACAATTGAGAACGAGGAACCTTGTGGGAGCTCGGAGGCATAAAAGTCCTTTTCTTCTCTGTCCTTGCCTCTCTCTTTGAGACGGAACAGAGGGTTGCTACGGCGATGATGTTGGTCCGTGCCCTACAGTGTGGTGTGGGAAGAGCGGCAGCTTGCTGTGACATTTACTTAGAAGTGAAGGAACCAGACACCACAACGGAGAAAAATGCTTAAACATACACGAGAGTGGTGAAAAGAGAAGCAGCTGGCTTGAGTAAATCAGTGTTTCTTAACCATAGGGCCGGCAAAAAAAAATCTGTTTCTCAGCTGTGGTCCGTATGGATATAGATAAACCAACCAATCAGCTGTTAAACACTCTTCCACCACTTGTGGCAGTAATGACAATGTCAAACAAACATAAGAAGTCTGGACCTAAAGTCATAGAGAAGTTTCTTAAGCACAAAAAATATGACTACAGAGGTAAAGCTGTATTTTTACTAGGACTTTAATTTTATTGAAAGTTATTTAAGAAACGTTAGTGTATTTATTTTAGCTCAACATAATTGTCCATCCATCCATCCATTTTCTACCGCTTGTCCTTTTCGGGGTAGCGGGGGATGCTGGAGTCTATCTATGTGGGATCTGAACCGAGGATGTCGTTGTGGCTTGTGCAGCCCTTTGAGACACTTGTGATGTAGGGCTATATAAATGAACATTGATTGATTGATTGATCTCAGCTGCATTCGGGCGGTAGGCGGAGTACATCCTGGACAAGTCACCACCTCATCGCAGGGCCAACACAGACAGACAGACAACATTCTCAGTCACATTCACACACTAGGGACCATTTAGTGTTGCCAATCAACCTATCCCCAGGTGCATGTATTTGGAGGTGGGACGAAGCCGGAGTACCCGGAGGGAACCCGAGCAGTCACAGGGAGAATATGCAAACTCCACACAGAAAGATCCCGAGCGCAGGATCGAACCCAGGACCTTCGTATTGTGAGGCAGACACACTAACCCCTGTTTCCACCGTGCTGCCTACAACATGATTGTATGCAAATTATTTTTAATTCATTAATGAAGTCTTTGTTATGCAGATTATTTGGTTAGTACTTATTTTTCTAATCAGCCTAACCTAAGACTAGGGTTTATGTGTTAAACCAGGGGTGCCCACACTTTGTCAGGAGGCATACACAAATATAATGTCAATATTATATTTATAATTTGTATTAAATGATTTACGAAACACGTTTTCTATTGACATGTTAAAGGTTTTTCATAAAAATACAATACACAGGTTTCATGTTGTAATTGTATGCATGTTCGAAATAAACTCAAATCATTACCATAATCATAACATAAAGCATCCTTTCTTTCATGAAGACAAGAATATAAGTTGGTGTATTACCTGATTCTGATGACTTGCATTGATTGGAATCAGACAGCATCCACAGTAGTGCTGATAACTTCCAAATTTTTTAAATTTACATTGTGGAAGAGAAAAAAGTCCTCCTTTCTGTTCAATACCACATGAAAGTGGTTGGTTTTTGGCATCTTATTTGTCCAGCTTCCATACTTGTTTTACAAGAAACACATTGGCGGCAAACTCCGTAGCTTGCTAGCTTGTGTGCGCTAGCGTTTTGAGACTCTTACTGTGTTAGTGTGATACACCTTAATATAAGGACTAGAAGTTATTTTTGTTTATTTCTGGTCCACACCTGTATTTTAATTGAGTGTGTCATTTTACACATTACTATATCAATGCCGGCAATAACCAGCTTGATGTTTAATGTGATTGCAACTTGTATTGGGAAGGGTAGACTTAGACTTAGACTTAGACAAACTTTAATGATCCACAAGGGAAATTGTTCAATTGTAATGGAGAGGGAACGAAAGTAAAGCGGAACCAAAGTGTAGGTATCAGTGCCCAAGGTGCGCGACCCCTCACTCTTCCCTAAGACCGAATTTCGGGGAAGAAGATGGTGGTTCACGCCTTCATTCGCTGATTCCGTTATTCTGTTTTCCAGGTCGGTACACGGTAAAATTATAAAGACTGTTTCCTCTTAAAATGTATAGTGGTGTACGATAGCTATAATGAACCAGCTGATTTTGAATGTCTTTCGCCGAGTTGAAGAGCGGCATTTATGACAGCAAAAACGCTAGCTCCTGGAGACAATGGCGTTGGCCGCCATTTAGCATGTGTGTATTGTGTGTGTGTAACCGTGATTCTCCGTGTTGATGTCTTCACTCCCTGGCTGTCTTTATTTCGGTTTTCCAGGTATTTTGACATATATTGCAGTCAATGGCTTCACTATAAAAGTGGGTGACATTGTTGTCACCAGGAAGGATGAGGTCACCTACCTATGTTCCATTCTAGAGGCTAATCTTTCCTGTGAGAAAATGGCAACCAAGGTAATCAAAAAAGTCAACAGTTGAACAAGATTTCTCTATAGAATCTCCTCTCTGGTCAACAAAAGCACCGTGAAGATTCTGGCGGGAACTCTAGTTCAACCCTTTTTCGATTACGCATGCACCTCCTGGTACCCTAGCACCTCCAAAACCCTCAAATTTAGACTCCAAAAATCCCAGAACAAGCTAGTCAGATTACTTCTAGACCACCACCCCAGATCCCACCTCACTCCTACCCACTTCTCCAAAGTGGGCTGGCTCAGGGTGGAGGACAGAGTAAAACAACTTGCACTGAGCCTAGTCTATAAAATCCGCTACACCTCCCTGATACCGAAGTACATGTCAAACTACTTCCTTAACGTAAATGACCGCCATAACCACAACACCAGGGGGAGCTCTACTAACCACGTTAAACCCAGATTCCGATCTAACAAAGGTCTTAACTCCTTCTCTTTCTATGCCACATCAATGTGGAATGCGCTCCCAACAGATATAAAAGAAAGGGCATCTCTATCCTCCTTCAAAACCGCAATAAAAGTACACCTCCAGGCAACTTCAACCCTAAACTAACACCCTCCCCGGATTGTTGTTAATAATCAAATGTAAACAATCAAATGCAGATATTTTTCTTATACCTTCTGATCTCTCTCTCTCTCTCTATGTCCACTACTTGCTGTACATATCCTACCAAGTCAGACCTACACTGTTTCAATATCCATTTCTCTGTTCTCAATTGTTGATGACTGATGATAACAACCAAACCTACCCCCCCACCCACCCTTCCACACCCCGAATTGTAAATAATGTAAATAATTCAATGTATACACCTTGATGATTATCTTGTGTGATGACTGTATTATGATGATAGTATATATGATAGTATATATCTGTATCATGAATCAATTTAAGTGGACCCCGACTTAAACAAGTTGAAAAACTTATTCGGGTGTTACCATTTAGTGGTCAATTGTACGGAATATGTACTTCACTGTGCAACCTACTAATAAAAGTCTCAATCAATCTCAATCAATCAATGATTGCTAATGTTAGAGAAAGCAACGTCTACTGTTTACAACTTAAAGATAGATTCCTGAAGTTTTAAAGGAGAAGTTATATTGTCCGGTCTGACTAGAAAATGCGTTATAAGCTAAATCGTTCTCCCTATGTGTATTGTGTTTCATGCTTTAAGCCTAAAGTCATTCCAGTATTGGTTTAAAACCAGAGTGGTTATGATTTACATTATTGCACTGATTTAATGGTGAATTTATTGTGTTAAAAACAAATACATACATCTATATAAGATAAAAACATAGTCTATTTGATTGCGCTTAAAAGAGTGATGTTTAAGTTTTTAAATACATGATGATGTTTTTGAATATGTGGATGTGAGATGTTGCTCACTGATGTGTGGAAGAAGAGATAACCACTGTGTTTGAATTTAAACCAACAAATGGACATTGAAACTGAAACATGATTTCACTGGGGGACTGTTATTGTTTTCTATGACGAGCTTGGAAAATTTGTAATAAAGCAGACCGAGATTCGAGGAAGAAGATGGCAGCTCACTCCTTCATTCACTGATTTCGTTATTCTGTCTTCCAGGAGTTCACCCAGGAGAGTGAGGGCAGTGGAACCCGACAGAAAAATAATTTGTTGCTGCAGTTAATCAAATGTGAAACTCGTAACATTAGCGCAGGCAGAATGGAGCAGCGCTTTTATTGTGAAGACAGGAACTGTGCGATCGGCCTTTAGGCTTTTGACGGCATGTACGAAACGGGAGTCTGTTGAAACAAAAAGTGTTTCTCGCCTTCCTGTCGGTCATTTTTTCGTTCTTAATATTGAGCTTGCAGCAGCCAGTGTCATTTCACAAGATCCTCGGATGCCGCGAATGTCAATCAAGTGACGAAAGTGATGTTATAGTTAAGATTGATGATCTGCAATTTTTAGGACTTTTTTTTTAATGCCTGGCTGGCGATCGACTGACACACCCTCTGCGATAGACGTAATGGGCACCCCTGTGTTAAACAAATATTTGTCTCTGATTAACACATGGTTTCATATCATTTGACTAGGTTGTAAACTCTCAGTAGAATAGATGTAATTATTGAATACCATTAAAATCAAGTGTAAGGCCCTGTTTACACTAAGGTTATCCAGGGTAAATCCCACCTAACCTTATCCCTGTCCACACAAACACAATGGTCGTTTAAGACCCCCTCCGTCCGCCGGCGCAATGCGACCTAATACGCATGCGCGGAAAATGCGCATGTCATAGTCACCTCCAGTGTTGCTTTGTGTTCAAGTTCTTACATTTAACTTATCTGAACAATATCCAGTGTTGTGGTATTTCAATTAACTGGAATCCAGTGTGCTGTGGGGCCCTATTGTTGTGAATCACATCATAAATCAATCAAATCTTTATTGGACACTAAAGTACACAATGGGATAAAGAACATTTGACATCAATCAATCTAGGGATGTAGATATCTGGTCAGGACACTCCTCACTCTTTTGCCTTCACCTTCATTGTCCATTCGTTGTTGGTGATTTTATATACTCTGGACCTAGACGTTGAGGCCGCGACATACGTGGCGGACAATAACTGATACAGTCTGCTTTGCCAGTCCAAAAGCATTTGCCGTTTTCCATAATCTTCCCTTGACGGCCAGGTAATACAAAGCACACGCTACTTTTTTTATCACTTCCACGGTAGCATGCATTCTCGTTGACTGTCCTTCAACAAATGGACAAAGTTTTTCGGTAAGTAGAATCACAGCTGACCTGGACACTCGAAAGTTCTCTTGCCGTCTGAGAAGTGGTGTATCCGAAATAGCTGCAATCGCTTTCTCTTAAGGTATTCATGTGTGATTTCCACAAGTGTCTGTACATGTAGAAGAAGGAGAAACACGGCATGTCTGGATGACTCGCCTCCATATTTCCAGTGGTTAGCTCTGAGTTACGAAACGGCTTTATTACGAAGCTGGCTGTGACGCATTGTTTCTGACGTCAACTTCCGCGTGGGGCGCGGTCTCTCTGGCGTCACTTCCTCTCCGAACTCAGTTTGTAAACGATCAATTAATCCATACAAAGCTAAGAGCTGGAGATTCAAGAAATGCACGGCACACTTACCCGTGAAACGGGGCTTGGGCTAAATAATTATTTGTTTAAGGGGTTATCCGGTTTAGTGTAGACATAGCCTGAGATTACTAATTCAGTGTGAAAATTTGAGTGGGCCCCAGGCCTCTTTATGGGAAAGTTGGGCAATCCTGAAACCAAGTAATATGACATGAAAATGACACCTGTAACATCAGAGGGCTCAGTAACACATAAAAGATGGACTGTTACAGCCTTTATCTACTCCTCTCCTAAGTCTTTTCACCCCCAACAGCTACAGTATTCCCCACCTCCTACTTCATTTGCTCACATTTAGATCTCCTCAGCAAGCAGACACATATTTCCTGATCTCAAACGATGCCAAACTCATGAAGCGTACAGGAGCGTACACAAGCAGACTTTCCCCGCATACAAAACAGAAATGCACACACAAACAGTCTCATGGTGTACAAAGCTATGGCCAATCTACTGAGGAGGCAAAGCTGCAAGCGTGCCAGGAAAATCCGTCGTCCAAAACTGGGAAACTTGGCCTGAGATTGGTGAAACAGCCTTTGTTTCATTTTTTCGGCAAAGGAAATGTTGAACCAGCAGAACATCTGAGCAGACTTCTTTCTTTTGCTTATCTTTTGGTGCATACTGCATGTGTGTGTATGTGTGTGTGTGTGTGTGTGTGTGTGTGTGTGTGTGTGTGTGTGTGTGTGTGTGTGTGTGTGTGTGTGTGTGTGTGTGTGTGTGTGTGTGTGTGTGTGTGTGTGTGTGTGTGTTTGTGTGTGTGTAAGGATGGATGCTGGCGCTCGCCATGGTATTGTGTGCAAAATGAATGGATTTCTTGCAGCTTCAAACTGAGTCAGCACAGAGGATCTCCATACTAAACCAAGTGAATCTTGTGTTGAAAAGCAAACAGGGAGCTGGATCAGAAAAAAAGAGTCAACAAGGATGACATTTTAAGCTTAAACTCTACAAACACTTGATTATTTCCGATACGTGTATTGTAATAAAAGGCACGCTATGGCATGCATCCATATGGGCTACTTTGGAGAATCTTTTGGGAATGCTAATGAGCACATTGGAAACAAACAGGGCCCTCTGTCACTCATGAATAGGCTTTGTATTTCTTTAGCCTGGAGCTTCAGTAGAAAAGTTCACTTTTAGCCTGCAAAAAAAAAAGGAAATAGGCTTTAATGTCATGACTATACAATACAGTATATATGAACATTGTGACCATTCACCATGCATCTTACCATACATTATTTCCGCTATTACCACTATTGCTATTTAACGGGTATATATTTACATTATATGTGTATGTGAATGTTGTTTCACAGTGGGACAAGTAGAGAATAGTAATTATTTCAGCAGTTATCAATTTGAACATGTATCAAAACAAGCGCCCACACCCAAAAGGAGCTGTACAAACCAACCCCTCCGTTCCGAAAGAGGAGATACTAAAGAAAACTGAATTTTAGAACTACCAACATTATCTAGGACAGCTCTCAACCTGGCTTTGACTTGTTTGACCTGCTGCCCTCAGGAAGGCGCTACAGGGTCATCAGGTCTAAAACAAACAGACTCAAGAACATTTTTTTCCCTAAAGCCATAACCACAGTGAACTCTCATAGGCACTGATTGTATAGTTTAGCACCTCTCTGTGTGCAATTTTTACTTTCCACCCACAGTCTGAATGTGTCTATATGTATAATATTTAATATTTAAACAACATATTCAGAACATTCGTTCTCAGGACTGGGCTGTGCACCATACCTCCTTTTGAACTATTTATTTTCTTTCCTTCCTATATTTTGCATATTTATAGACTGTCACACTGATACTGGAGTTGCTTTTAATCTCATTGTACCTGTGTATAGTGACAATGAAAAAGGCATTATATTAATTGCGTGTAACTAAAGCGTCTGCCCACTCATCAAATGTGAATTGTGAGCAGCCTATGTCAGAAAATGTGAGTAAGTCATTCCTGTGCAAAGATGCACAGTTTTATTTTCTTGCAAGCAAGTGGATTGCAAGATTGCAGGATTGATGTTTTTTAATTTTTTTTTTTATACCAAGATTGACTCATCTACATGAGACCGACTGCTCAAAACAGAGCTGTTAATTTTTATTTTCTTTAAGGGGAACTGCATTTATTTATTTTTTGTATATCGGTCACAATCACTATGAAAGACATGATGATTGATGCAAAATAACATCCATCGTTATGTCATAATGATTGGGAACGATTGTCTAAATTCCAAAAAAAGTGCAGTTCCCCTTTAAGTGAACATTGGGGTATTTTGAAAAAGTATTTCCCAGACAAGGCATTAAAACATTTAGGAAGCGTTTTAATTTGAATAAATATGACACAATGATTATCTTTTAAAGGGAAACTGCACTTTTTTGGGGGGGAATTTTGCCTATTGTTCACAATTTTTATGAGAGACATGACGATGGATGTTTTGTTTTTTGTTTTTGCATTCTAAATAAATAAATACGATCAGAGGTTTCACGTATTTTGAATATTCAAGTCAAAAAATGTAAATAGAGTTTTTTGGATGGTTTTCTATTGGGTTTTTGTGTGTGTGTGTGTGTGTGTGTGTGTGTGTGTGTGTGTGTGTGTGTGTGTGTGTGTGTGTGTGTGTGTGTGTGTGTGTGTGTGTGTGTGTGCGTGCGCTCACCCATATAACAGCCCATTTGCGATTCAATTAATTCGCAGACTAGTGATCACCGATTAATTGTAATAACAGCTGTGTAAATGTGATCAGAGATCACTCTGAGACAGCACACAGTTGTAATAAATAATAATTAAAAATCAACTGAAGTTCGTGTAGTGCAAGGGTGTCAAACTCAAATACAGAGTGGGCCAAAATTTAAAACTGAACAAAGCCGCTGGCCAAGGTTGAACAAATTAACCTTTTAACAGGGACCCAAACAAGTTTTGCATTGAATATTGAACAAGCCTTTAAAAAATTAAAAAATAAAATAAAATAAGATAAATAAATTAAAAACATTTTCTTGAATAAAAAAGAAAGTAAAACAATATAAAAACAGTTACATAGAAACTAGTAATTAATGAAAATGAGTCAAATTAACTGTTAAAGGTTAGTACTATTAGTGGACCAGCAGCACGCACAATCATGTGTGCTTACGGACTGTATCCCTTGCAGACTGTATTGATATATATTGATATATAATGTAGGAACCAGAATATTAATAACAGAAAGAAACAACCCTTTTGTGTGAATGAGTGTGAATGAGTGTAAATGGGGGAGGGAAGTTTTTTGGGTTGGTGTACTAAATGTAAGTGTATCTTGTGCTTTTTATGTTGATTTAATAAAAAATAAATAAATAAAAATAAAAAAACGATACCGATTATAAAAAAACGATACCGATAATTTCAGATATTACATTTTAAAGCATTTATCGGCCGATAATATTGGCAGGCCGATATTATCGGACATTTCTAATAATAATAATAATAATTAAAAAATATCAATGCAAATATCAAATACAATTTAAATAAAAATTGAATGCCTCTTTTCTATTTGCAGCCTTCTGAGGTAAATATCAACATTAACTTTTTCCACAAGATAATACATTTGAAAATAAAATCACAATGAATAAACCAACCATTCAGGACTTTAAACTGCTCAGTTTGCAACACACTGATCTAATCTGATGTGCCCAAGCCAGATACCTGACATCTTTTCTTGGATGCTAGTTCATTAATGTCGGGGCTCAGGCTTTGAGCTGAGGCAACCTTCATTATCGAACGAAGGTGTTCATCAGTCATTATATCCCGTAGTCCACCCGGACCACAGTCTTGGGGGCGTGCCTTAAAGGCACTGCCTTTAACGTCCTCTACGAGCTGTCGTCACGTCCGCTTTTCATCCATTCTAACAACGAGCCGGCCCAGTCACAAGATATGTGCGGCTTCTGTACGCATACACATATGAATGCCATGCACACTTGATCAACAGCGATACAGGTTACACTGAGGGTGGCCGTATAAACAACTTTAACACTGTTAGAAATATGCGCCACACTGTGAGTCCACACCAAACAAGAATGACAAACACATTTCGGGAGAACATCCGCACCGTAACACAACATAAACACAACAGAACAAATACCCAGAATCCCATGCAGCCCTAACTCTTCCGGGCTGCAATATACACCCCCGCTACCACCAACCCCTCTTTTTCAGTGTCCGAATTAAACAGTTGGGCGAATACGGCATCCAACATGTCTCGTCGAAGTCGTCATTAATCGAGTCAGTGTCGCTGCTGTTGTCTATACTTTATATAATTCATAGTTTTGAAGTTCAAACACTGTGACATGTATGAAGGCGGTTTAATTGCTACATCCGTATTGATTTAAAGATGCTGTGTAGGTAGATCCTTAGAGGGCCCTGGAGTTCGATCATTGTGACATTTCCTCTTTCTGGTTCCAACATTCAGGATACACGCACACACACGGGAAACATTCTATGGGCTTGAGCTACTAAGGCTAAAAAACACACAATAAATAGCGTGTGCAAGCTATAAAATTAAACTTAACTTGGACATTTTGGACATTCTTTATTAATAAGTTTTGATAGCAAGATGTAGGATATTGGTGCCAGCAACATGTACAGTGGATGAATACATATATATATATATATTATGAGGTTCTTACCTATGATATAATTTAATTGTGTTTCCTAGGGAGGACATGACAGAAATATTTGAGAACTTGTGTCCCTAACAAAATGGCCGTTTAGTGTACATAAAGTACTAATGCAATTCCCCATGTATTTTGGTAAAATGGCATCATCAAGAGAAGTAATTTTTGTTTACAAATGCACATCGTAATTTTACAACATTGCCATTCAGTACCATTTAACTGCTGCAATTTAAATCCAATTATTTGTTTTCAGGGTTTATATCTGATCTACAGTTTTAATGATCTACATTTTGGATCTATTAAAGGTTTATACATTTTGAAAATTCCGCATTGACCCAAATATAAAACAACAGAAAACTTACGATAACCTCTCTTTGTTTTTAAAAGACAAATACATACTTTTTTAAATTATATATTTTTTTCAATATCAGCTAAATCACAGTGGTGGGCTGTCAGAGCCAGCAAGGCTTTCTCTGCTGGTCTAACATAACCAGAAATCATGATCATAATTAAAGATAAAAGTATTATTTTATTTACTTTCCCCTAAATATCTAAACGTATTCATAATCTCTTCATGTCATATTATGCTCCTTCCAATGCTGTTGTTTTTAGTTTAGCGTTTGTATCCAATCAGAATTCAGCTAGCTTATGTTGCCATGCTGTACCAAATCTGCCCGGAGCCTTCAGAATCAACAATGCGGGCGTCTTTGCAATGTAAGTGGGAGTCCCAAGTGAGTATCCAATCACAAGTTGCGAAAACAGGAAGTAGCACCGGAACCATACGAGCCATAGAAAGCCACATAAAACTCACCGGTGGAATAACCACAAAGATAAAGTGTTTTTCTTGCACCTAGTACCGTATTTTCCGCACCATAAGCCGCCCTGGGTTATTAGCCGCGCCTTCAATGAACGGCATATTTCAAAACTTTGTCCACCTATAAGCCGCCCCGTGTTATAAGCCGCATCTAACTGCGCTAAAGGGAATGTCAAAAAAACAGTCAGATAGGTCAGTCAAACTTTAATAATATATTAAAAACCAGCGTTCTAACAACTCTGTTCACTCCCAAAATGTACGGTAATGTGCAAATGTGCAATCACAAACATAGTAAAATTCAAAATAGTGCAGAGCAATAACATCAATAACTTAATGTTGCTCGAACGTTAATGTCACAACACACAAAATAAACATAACGCTCACTTTCTGAAGTTATTCTTCATTCATAAATCCCTCGAATTCTTCTCCTTCGGTGTCCGAATTAAAAAGTTGGGCGAATACGGGATCCAAAATGGCCGGCTCCGTCTCGTCGAAGTCATTGCCTTCCGGAAAGCTCGGACCACAGTTGTGACCGAAATATCCGCCCAGGCATTTACGATCCACTGGCAGATGTTGGCGTATGTCGTCCGGCGCTGTCTCCCTGTCTTACTGAAGGTGTGTTCGCCTTCGGTCATCCATTGTTCCCACGTTGTTCGCAGTCGTGCTTTAAATGCCCTGTTGACACCAATATCGAGCGGTTGGAGTTCTTTGGTTAATCCACCCGGAATGACGGCAAGTGTTGTATTTGTGTGCTTCACTTGTTTTTTGACACCATCTGTGATGTGGGCGCGCATGGAGTCGTATATCAACATGGAACACACAAAGGAAATGAAACGTAATACCCGCGCGCTTCTTCTTCTACGGGGGCGGGTGGTTGCTTACCGTAGAAGAAGAAGCGCTTCCTCTTCTACGGGGGCGGGTGCTTACCTTGGCAGTTGCTTACCATAGAAGAAGAAGCGCTTCCTCTTCTACGGGGAAAAAAGATGGCGGCTGTTTACCGTAGTTGCGAGACCGAAACTTTATGAAAATAAATATTTATATTAATCCATATATAAGGCGCACCGGGTTATAAGCCGCACTGTCAGCGTTTGTGAAAATTTGTGGTTTTTAGGTGCGGCTTATAGTGCGGAAAATACGGTAATCCGCTGTGGACAGACGAAGCCAAACAATGCAGGTTTAGCGAGCGGTGCGCGCTCCCGCGAAGGACATCAATTTTTGGCATGCAATCACATTTTGCCGGCGGCGAAATGGTTTGACCGCCACTTTTTCACACTAATCAACCGACTACGACGGTACCACTGGCTTATATGGCGTCGGATGAGTGCTACAAATTGTGAGCTCTAATAGTCCGTCCATCCATTTCCTATCGCTTGTCCTTTTCGGGGTTGTATTTCTGTATTTTTTTCATGTTTCATTTCTTTTATACAATTCTTTTAATTTTTGAATTGCTGAAGCGGGTTTATTGAATGTTAAATGCACCGAAAAATAGACTCTTTTGTACACTGTTGAGGGGATTCAGTAGCGTGCAAGTGTGTTTCTGTATAATATCTCCAGCTGTGTCCATGTGGTGACGTAAATTACGGTATTTTGAGAGGTGAAGTCGGACTAAGTAAGACATCACTGAAGGCCTAGGTGAGAAACGCACGGCCCGCCACTGCTAAAGCATATTTCACACGTCACAAAGTGATTTTCGCTTACTGGAGGGTCATTCTCCCAGGAAGGCAAACGGACCACTCCGGACAGGACTTGCAGGTAGGAACATAATTTAATTTTAAGAAACACTCAACGAGGTACAAAACAGAAAACAACCTGAAGGCAAGCGTGCCTATCGCACACGGAAGCTAAGGCAAAAACTTAGGACATGAAACTATAGACTGCGGCATGAAACAACTAGCATTAACTATGGCATAGAACAAACACGAAACTGTGGCATGAAATCAATAGCACTAACTATGGCATAGAACAAACACGAAACTGTGGCATGAAACCAATAGCATTAACTATGGCAAAGAACAAACACAAAACTGTGGCATGAAACCAATAATGACGCACGGACGACTGACTGGCAAAGGCAGGCTTAAATAGTCCTCTGATTAGAAGCAGGTGCGCGTCCCAAACACCAGAGGCAGGTGAAAATCATGAGTAGCCATGGTAACTAAAACAAACTCAGGTGTCAAACAGGAACTAAAAGAGTCAAAAACTAACAGAACATAACAAAAACATGATCCGGACCACGGATCATGACAACTCATCATATTTTATGGCAGTTGCAACTCTATGTATCGTGATTTTACATATATTTGCTGAAATTTCATATCCAAAAAAGTCATTACTAGGCCTACTGTACTTATTATAGCAAATATGCAGCAAAATTATGTTTAGCTAGTTTTCTTGTTTTAAATTCATCCCAGATAAAAGAGTAAGAGCATTCTTGCAGCGCAAGCAAAACAACAGTAAAACAACTTTAGTTAGAATTTTTATCTCATGCTGACTTTGTCACACTTTCGATCTCTTCAGTCCATGTGGTCACTCCCACGGTGAGATGAGAGCAAATTATGTTCAGTAGAAGCTTCATCCTTCTCTGTTTATGATCGTATCGATTGCTGGAGGCTTTCTCTCGCTGGCTCTCTAAATCAACGGGGGTCTCAAGTGCGCGCTCCGGCTGCGTCGCGTCCCATCAAGACGGCAGTCTTGGGGGGGGGGGGTCACTAACTCTGCCGTCAATGAACTCTGGGATAGAAGCCGTCAGAGCGCGCTGAGCCTGGAGGGGATCTTCTCACCCTGAGATGAGTGATTACTTTTCTGGCACCAAGTTATGCTAATGCATTCATTTCCAAAAGCACCATGATTATTTGGACTTCCTTGCCAACATATTTTACTCACTTGTGCAGGCTCTTGTGTTGGCAGGGCAGTATGCCTACTAAGGAAGATGAGATAGAAACACATTCAGATTCTTTGCTTTAATGTGCCCTTGATGTGTGAATGAAGCACATCTAACAAAAATTATTATTTCCGAAAGTATCACAAACTCCAATTTTGCAAAACGATTTTTGAAGTCAGCATAACTGAATACAGTAGAGCTTCTTTTCGACAACACATTCATTCATATGATGCAACATGGCTCCGAGCAGAGGTGGGTAGTAACGTGCTACATTTACTCCGTTACATCTACGGTACTTGAGTAACTTTTGGGATAAATTGTACTTCTAAGAGTAGTTTTAATGCAACATACTTTTACTTTTACTTGAGTATATTTATAGAGAAGAAACACTATTTTTACTTCGCTCCATTTATCTACATTTAGCTCGCTACTCGCTACTGATTTTTATCGATCTGTTAATGCACGCTTTGTTTGTTTTGATTTGTCAGACAGACCTTCAAAGTAGGATCTATCGCATACCTGCGTTTCACCAATCAAATACAGTCACTGGTGACGTTTGACTCCGTTTCACCTATCAAATGCAGTCACTGGTGATGTTTGACTCCGTTTCATCAATCAAACAGAGCCAGGCGGTCTCATGATTAACAAGCTTAAGCTTACATGAACTCAGCATCAAATTTGAGGAAGCACATCGCGGTAAGTAACATTAGTAGATATTTTGGCTGTCACCGTAGGCTGATGTTAGCTTCCCTGCTATGAATCACTGTCAAATGTACATCGTGTGGGGACATTTATTAACGCACTGCAGCCTCATAGACAGACAGACAGAGACACACACACACGCACAGTCGCACACACACACACGCATGCATAGAAACACCAATCGGAAGTGCACAGTGTGTTCCCAGGTGCAGCCCACACCTATCAGTTTATGGCTTGCGTAAAGGCTAACTTGTTATTTTCCTTTGTAATCTCTGCCTACTGAGTCTATGGTACTGTTAAGTTATTGTGGCTTTTTTATGTTAATGTATTATTATTTAATATATATTATTGTTTTAGTTGCTTAAGAGATATTTCTCATTGTTATTTTTATGTTTTTGTGCATTTTTTGTTGCCGTCATCATTAAACGAACAGGTTACTCATCAGTTACTCAGTACTTGAGTAGTTTTTTCACAACATACTTTTTACTTTTACTCAAGTAAATATTTGGGTAACAGTACTCTTACTTGAGTACAATTTCTGGCTACTCTACCCACCTCTGGCTCCGAGTTGATATACAATTTCTGGTTCCGATACTTAGCAATATGCATCGCTTGATATAGGGTTTTGCAGCTGCACAGCACGACAACCCATGAATGCAATTTGAGAGAAGTTCATTGCACTTTTTTAAATAGTAGTTTTTGTCCCTTTGCACTTTCACCTTCCAAGATAATGTATTCTACTGACAGTTTAAAAGACTTGTGTCAGGGGGAATACTATGGAGGTTTGTTTGTGTGTTTATTGCCAGAGCTTTTTTTTGACACTGAGTTTATGTACCGGTAACTGAATTTTTTTAGTCCGAATTTTTTTGAAACTCTCAAATTACGCTGACAATTGCATTGTATAAACAGCAAAATGTGTGTCCTTGAAAATGTATTTTGTTAGAATACAGTGTTTTTAAAATTCAGTTTATAAAAATTCAGTGCAAAAAAAAAAATCAGTGCAGAAATATTTCTTGCTTCAAAACTGAAGACCCACTTCTAAATAATACCTTTGACATTGTCAGTCAAAAGGGAGCATTATGATTGTTGTAAAGGCAGAAAAGCTGATATGGCTCTTATAGCTTGTGCAGGTAATGAAGCATCCTGTGAGTGTAAATACAAACCCCAAAACCAGTGAAGTTGGCACGTTGTGTAAATCGCAAATAAAAACAGAATACAATGATTTGCAAATTATTTTCAACCTATATTCAATTGAATGGGAAAACTTTTTTTTTTACAAATATTAGCTCATTTAAAATGTGATGCCTGCAACATGTTTAAAAAAAGTTGGCACAAGTAGCAATAAAGAGAAAGTTGAGGAATGCTCATCAAACACTTATTTGGAACATCCCACAAGTGAACAGACTAATTGGGAACAGGTGCGCGCCATGATTGGGTATAAAAGCGGCTTCCATGAAATGCTCAGTCATTCACAAACAAGGATGAGGCGAGGGTCAACACTTTGTGAACAAATGTGTGTGCAAATTGTCGAACAGTTTAAGAACAACATTTCTCAACCAGCTACTGCAAGAAATTTAGGGATTTCACCATCTACGGTCCGTAATATCATCAAAAGGTTCAGAGAATCTCGAGAAATCACTGCACGTAAGCAGCTAAGCCCGTGACCTTCAATCCCTCAGGCGGTACTGCATCAAAAAGCGACATCAGTGTGTAAAGGATATCACCACATGAGCTCAGGAACACTTCAGAAAGCCACTGTCAGTAACTACAGTTTGTCGCTACATCTCTAAGTGCAAGTTAAAACTCTACTATGCAAAGCGAAAGCCATTTATCAACAACACCCAGAAACACCGCCGGCTTCGCTGGGCCTGAGCTCATCTAAAATGGACTGATGCAAAGTGGAAAAGTGTTCTGTGGTCTGACGAGTCCACATTTCAAATTGTTTTTGTCCGGACCAAAGAGGAAAATAACCATCCGGACAGTTTGTAAATCATTGTATTCTGTTTTTATTTACGATTTACACAACGTGCCAACTTCACTGGTTTTGGGGTTTGTAAAATCTAAATTTAGTGTAGTGAGAATAAACATGCTCTTTGCTCTGTCACTGCTCTAGTAAGGTATAGAATTAGATTAGAGAGCTACAGAGTGTTCAGAACTGTCACCTCACAACACAGACGCTGCATGTTTAGGCCCCTGCACAAAATAATCTTAACAGAAGAAAGGATAAATGCATTGAAAAACATTCACATCACACTAAACATGTTTTGAGTTTGAGTTTATTCTATGCCAGTTTTTATGCTGAGTTTGAGTTTATTCTATGCCAGTTTTTATGCTAATTGCGACTCCAAAAGGGACAAGCGGTAGAAAATGGATGGATGGATGGATGTTATGTTTTATTCTAGGAAATGGTTGTATTTAAACTTGGTGAATAAACTATCAGTAATTGCTAAGTAATGGAGACAGGATGAGCTCTGGTTCACCCTGCTCCTTTTTAGACATATTGTATTGTGTGACAAAAATGTGTGATATTCCTCAGTATTAACTTTGTTAAACATGTCTGAAACAAACAAAATCATTGCCATAACCAGCCTTTCTTGTTCTAAAGTGGGTCCGAGTGCGTACACAGACAATGTGCTTTACGGAGTTGGACCTTATAGCAGTGTTGGCCTAACATAACCAGAAATCAGGATCATAATTAAACATAAAAGTATTTTTTTTATTTACTTTCCCTCAATATCTAAAAGTATTCATATTCTCTTCATGTCATATTATGCTCCTTCCAGCACTGTTGTTTTCAGGTTATAGAGTTTCTATCCAATCAGAATTCAGCTAGCTTATGTTGCCATGCTGTACCAAATTTGAGGTGGGCGTGGTCTGTGGGGGCGGGGTTAAGGGGGGAGGAGTATATTTATAGCTAGAATTCACTGAAAGTCAAATATTTCTTATATATATATATATATATATATATATATATATATATATATATATATATATATATATATATAAATACTTGACTTTCAGTGAATTCTAGCTATATATATGTATTTATTAAATATATATATATATATATATATATATATATATATATATATATATATATATATATATATATATATATATATATATATATATATATATATATATATATAAATAAAATAAATACTTGAATTTCGGTGTTCATTTATTTACACATATACACACATAACACTCCTCTCTACTCATTGTTGTATTTGAAAGTGCAATGATTTGCAGCCAGTAGCACAGCCTTTGAAGGAGTGTAGGTATGTGCAGTGTAATATTCTGGGTTGGAGTCAATAACCAGGCGAGGTGACGAAGTTACGTCTCTTTACTTCATACTTCAGAACCGACTCCCACACTTGCCGTCAGGGTGCGCAATACAACGTAAACCGTTGGCCAACCAAAAAGTAACCACCGAACACTATACGGTATAGTGTTCTGTAGTTACTTTTTGGTTGGCCAAGCGGACGTGACGACAGGCTGTCCTCACTCAGGTCCGCACGGACCTGGAGAGGGCGTGCCTTAAGTCCGGCTGGACATCGGGAGAAATTCGGGAGAATGGTTGTCCTGGGAGATTTTTGGGAGAGGCACTGAAATTTGGGAGTCTCCCGGAAAATTCGGGAGGGTTGGCAAGTATGCTGAAAAACAAGAGATACAGTATAAAGTGGTGCAGCAGCTCACACAAGTTTTGGGATACGAGCTGTCCCACGGCTTATTATTATGGTAATTGTTGTGCGAAAACTCCAGTTATGAACCTCCCCACCATTGGTTGTCAAAAATCTGGTGTTTTACCAAATAGCCAAGGGCATTTAAAGAATTTGTATAGAGAAACTGCTGTTTGACAGAGAAGTAACAAGCAGAAATCTTCTCTCCAAGATAAATACTGTACATTACATTACAATAGTACCTCAACTTACAAGATAAATTGATTCTGTGATGGCGCTCTTAACTCAAAACCAGTGTTGGGACTAATGCGTTACAAAGTAACGTGTTACTGTAACACCGTTAGTTTCGGCGGTAACTAGTAATCTAACGCGTTATTTTTTATATTCAGTAACTCAGTTACCGTTACTACATGATGCGTTACTGCGTTAATTTACGTTATTTTTTATGTAGTATCGGCTAAAAAAAGAAGATCTGAGTGTGTTTTATTGGAGAGTTGCAGTGTCGTCCTTCTGATTCTTCCTGTGTCACAACGGTGATAAGAGAAGAGGCGCTGTGTGTGTCTGTGTCTGGGTGTGGGTGTGGGGAAGGGAGGGGAGGAGGGTGGGTGTGTCTGTGTTTACCAACAAGACATGGTGCAGCTGAAGCCGAGTTTCTAAACATGGAGATATTCTAGACTGACCATGCGTCCTCTTTTCCCCAGACATGTCTTCTTTTGCGGAGTTTCTTAAATGCCTCAAATGTCCGGCATTTTGAGTTAGGGTTGCGTGTATTTTCAATGTACGTTCAGGGTAAAGAAGGGGTTAAAAACAAAACAAATTGTGCGCACGCAGAAGCATTCGTGAGGGAGGGGCAGAGACAGAAAGAGCAAGAGAGCGAGGGAGTGGATTGATTGATTGAGACTTTTATTAGTAGATTGCACAGTACAGTACATATTCCCTACAATTGACCACTAAATGGTAACACCCGAATAAGTTTTTCAACCTGTTTAAGCCGAGGGCCACGTTAATCAATTTCTTTCAAACTGTCATTGCTCAAAACATAATATTGAATCAAAATCAATGTTATTATGAAGTATTGACCTATCCAAGGTTCCGATTACTTCACATCAAACATTCCGCTTTGAAAAATATTTTTGGTGGAAGATTTTGCATATTTTGTGTGTTTGCCATTAAAAACATAGTTTTGTTTGACAAAAAAGGGCGGAAAACAAACAAACAAAAAACAACATAAAAAAAAACTATCCATCCATCCATCCATCCATCTTCCTCCGCTTATCCGAGGTCGGGTCGCGGGGGCAGCAGCCTAAGCAGGGAAGCCCAGACTTCCCTCTCCCCAGCCACTTCGTCCAGCTCTTCCCGTGGGACCCCGAGGCGTTCCCAGGCCAGCCGGGAGACATAGTCTTCCCAACGTGTCCTGGGTCTTCCCCGCGGCCTCCTACCGGTCGGACGTGCCCTAAACACCTCCCTAGGGAGGCGTTCGGGTGGCATCCTGACCAGATGCCCGAACCACCTCATCTGGCTCCTCTCGATGTGGAGGAGCAGCGGCTTTACTTTGAGCTCCCCCCAGATGGCAGAGATTCTCACCCTATCTCTAAGGGAGAGCCCCGCCACCCGGCGGAGGAAACTCATTTCGGCCCCTTGTACCCGTGATCTTGTCCTTTCGGTCATAACCCAAAGCTCATGACCATAGGTGAGGATGGGAACATAGATCGACCGGTAAATTGAGAGCTTTGCCTTCCGGCTCAGCTCCTTCTTCACCACAACGGATCGATACAGCGTCCGCATTACTGAAGACGCCGCACCGATCCGCCTGTCGATCTCACGATCCACTCTTCCCTCACTCGTGAACAAGACTCCGAGGTACTTGAACTCCTCCACTTGGGGCAAGATCTCCTCCCCAACCCGGAGATGGCACTCCACCCTTTTCCGGGCGAGAACCATGGACTCGGACTTGGAGGTGCTGATTCTCATCCCAGTCGCTTCACACTCAGCTGCGAACCGATCCAGTGAGAGCTGAAGATCCTGGCCAGATGAAGCCATCAGGACCACATCATCTGCAAAAAGCAGAGATCTAATCCTGCAGCCACCAAACCAGATCCCCTCAACGCCTTGACTGCGCCTAGAAATTCTGTCCATAAAAGTTATGAACAGAATCGGTGACAAAGGGTAGCCTTGGCGGAGTCCAACCCTCACTGGAAACGTGTCCGACTTACTACCGGCCATGTGGACCAAGCTCTGGCACTGATCATACAGGGAGCGGACTGCCACAATCAGACAGTCTGATACCCCGTACTCTCTGAGCACTCCCCACAGGACTTCCCGAGGGACACGGTCGAATGCCTTCTCCAAGTCTAAAAAAAAACTAAAACATTTTAAAATGAGGGATAGATCTGAAGTTGATGTAGACTCCAGAGATTTCCATTCCATGACCGAAGCAAAACACTTTTTACACTTTTATACTAAAATAAATACACCTACAACTTATTAAATAAAAACATATGAAAAAAACTACCAGCAGCGGTAAAGTTTAGATCCATGAAGGAAAGAAGAAAGTGAATGAATGTTTATAACTGAATACATTTACATATGTATACACTAGAGATGCGCGGTTTGCGGGCACAACCGCGCAGTCCGCGGATTATCCGCGAATCGAGCGGATGAAATTTTAAAAAATTAGATTTTATCAGCGGGTCGGGTCGGGTCGGGTCGGGCGATTGAAATTAAAAAAAATTAGATTTTAAATAGATTCAGGCGGGTGGCAGTTAAACCAATTCGGAAATATGATGTGCGGCTAGCTACGGGGTGTTAGCCAATGGCTTTGGCTGGGGGGCGGGACTTCCGGGCAAGTTAGGGAAGTGACGTTGTTGACAGGAAGTGTTAGTTCGAGTTTTGCCGGGAAAGAGGAAAGACGCACATTGGAGCTGTTGTGTGGTTACATTGCATCTTATTACAATAAATACGAGACAAACGAATAAGTCTATGAGCCTACGTTCCTGGGAACATTACAATATATACATAGTTAAATGTTGTTACCCACATACGAAAAACGAGCAGGCACCTGCTGCATATGCCACAACAGAAGAAAAAAAAAAAAGAGATGGACACTTTTACGGAGCGGAGAAGGCCCCCGACGCCTCGCCGGGGTCCGGGACCGAGGCCCCTTCCCCCGAGAGGGCCCCACCGGGAGCCGTAGCTGAGGCGATCCGCGAGAAGGGCCCGACGCACGTCCAGGGTCACCACCGCACCGACACCCCGCCTCGTCCGCCTTCGCCGCGGCCGGCGTCACGCGCAGCAGGTAAGCAGCTTACCTGCCCGCCACCCCCGTGGCCGGGGGCGCGTAACAGGGGTCACTCCGCGCGCAGTGCGCTCACGAAAGGGGTGGGGCTCACCCTGGTTGATATAGACAGCAGCTAGGACGGTGGCCATGGAAGTTGGAACCCGCTAAGGAGTGTGTACCAACCCACCTGCCGAATCAACTAGCCCTGAAAATGGATGGCGCTGGAGCGTCGGGCCCATATACCCGGCCGTCGCCGGCAGCGAGACGCGCTTGGAGGTGCGCTCAGCGCGGCTCCCATATGATTGCGCACTGGTGTGCGTCTGGGTCGTGACAGCGTGGCACGCGAATGTCTGTGCTGCGTTGGATCAGTCTCCTTTCTTTAACAGGCAAAAGCTTTATAACCTCACTAATGCCTTGCATCGTCTATATTAGATATATAACAACGGGCGGGTGCGGGCGGATGGCGGGCGGATGCAGTTCTGATCAAATGTTAGATCGGGTGGATTGCGGATGGTTGACGACTTTCTGATGCGGTTGCGGATGAAATAATTGCCTATCCGCGCATCTCTAGTATACGCTTTTTTAAATTTTTTTAAATTTTTTTTAATATGAATTAAGTACCGTTTATGACAACTTTTTTCCAAAACACAATATAGAATGTGGGATCATCATAGGCATCCGTCCGTCAGTAGTGACGATGGGTTGCGCCTGGGGAGTTCATTCTTTCTTGCAGCAGCGGCTGTGGCTGTACAGCCCCGCTCTGGAGTGACAGTCTCTGGTGCAGTTGGCGCAGACGTATGTGGAGGGTTCTGACACAGGAGCAGGTCCCGCGTCACGGAGTTTCCGCTTTTGTCTCCTCGCCTGCAACAAGGAGATGTGCTTGTCCTCGGCACGGCGAGTTCCTGTAGCAACAGTGTGCCTCCAAACGTCGCGGTCTTTTGCAGCTTCCTCCCAGTTGTTGTGGTCGATGCCTGCCTGTTTCATGTCACGTTTGCACACGTCCTTGAAACGCAGTCGGGGGCGACCAAGGGGTCTGGAGCCTGTTGACAGTTTGCCGTACAGGACAGCTCTGGGGAGCCGGCTGGGGTCCATCCTGTGGACATGGCCAAGCCATCTGAGACGGCGTTGGCTGAGCATGGTGAACAGGCTGGTGGAGTGAGCATGTTCCATGTTGGGAACTTTGTCCTGCCATGAGATTCCCAGGATGCGGCGAAGACAGCGCAGGTGGAAGCTGTTTAGCTGTTTCTCATGTCTGGTGTAGGTGGTCCAGGCCTCGCTGCCATACATCAGTGTGCTAATGACGCAGGCTTGATAGACCTGGAGTTTAGTGCGTGTGGATAGCTGGTTGTTCGACCATACTCTTTTGGACAGCCTGGCCATCACTGTGGCGGCTCTCGCAAGCCGGGCGGCACGTTCTGTGTCGAGTGACAAGTCACTGGAGATTGCGGATCCAAGGTATGTAAAGGTGTTGACACATTCCAGAGTCTGATTGTTGACGGAGATGGAGAGTGGAGTTTCAGCATCTTGGCCCATGACATTGGTCTTCTTTAGGCTGATGGTGAGACCAAACTCTTTACAGGCAGATGAAAGCCTGTCCATCAGCCTCTGGAGCCCAGACTCGGTGTGGGATGCTAGAGCTGCATCATCAGCAAAAAGCATTTCCCTCAGGAGGACACTGGTCACCTTGGTCTTGGAGCGCAAACGGGCAAGGTTTACAACTTTTTTCCAAAACACAATATAGAATGTGGGATACAACAGGATAATGCATATGTTTATCTTACAAAAAAGTGGGACCACAAAAATTTACTGTAGGACCCCATTTTTATGACTTGATGACCCCATTTTGAAAAATCCTAGCGCTGATCAACAGATTGTATTATTCTCCAGTGCAATAACAGTACTGAAATTAAGGCTAAAAGGGCATTAATGGGAGGTTTAAAAAAACAAGAAAAAAATAAGTAACTAAATAGTTACTTTTCACAGTAACGCATTACTTTTTGGTGTAAGTAACAGAGTTAGTAACTGAGTTACTTTTGAAATAAAGTAACTAGTAACTGTAGCTAGTTACTGGTTTTCAGTAACCAACCCAACACTGCTCAAAACACTCGTATCTCAAATCAGCGGCGCCCATTGAAATGAATGGAAATCAATCGTATCGCTGCTGAGTCCACCAAAAACAGCCAGTTTTTAACAATGCAACATGCCTTTTAAAAAGAAAAAAACACTATTAAATAAGAAATATTGTTAAAGGGGAACATTATCACAATTTCAGAAGGGTTAAAACTATTAAAAATCAGTTCCCAGTGGCTTATTTTATTTTTCAAAGTTTTTTTCAAAATTTTACCCATCACGCAATATCTCTAAAAAAAGCTTCAAAGTGCCTGATTTTAACCATCATTATATACACCCGTCGATTTTCCTGTGACGTCACACAGTGATGCCAATACAAACGAACATGGCGGATAGAACAGCAAGGTATAGCGACATTAGCTCGGATTCAGACTCGGATTTCAGCGGCTTAAGCGATTCAACAGATTACGCATGTATTGAAACGGATGGTTGTAGTGTGGAGGCAGGTAGCGAAAACGAAATTGAAGAAGAAACTGAAGCTATTGAGTCATATCGGTTTAAACCGTATGCAAGCGAAACCGACGAAAACGACACGACAGCCAGCGACACGGAAGAAAGCGAGGACGAATTTGGCGATCGCCTTCTAACCAACCATTGGTATGTGTTTGTTTGGCATTAAAGGAAACTAACAACTATGAACTAGGTTTACAGCATATGAAATACATTTGGCAACAACATGCACTTTGAGAGTGCAGACAGCCCAGTTTTCATCAATTAATATATTCTGTAGACATACCCTCATCCGCTCTCTTTTCCTGAAAGCTGATCTGTCCAGTCCAGTTGGAAATGCATCTGCTTTGAGTGTCGCAGGATATCCAGACATTCTTGCCATCTCTGTCGTAGCATAGCTTTCGTCGGTAAAGTGTGCGGAACAAACGTCCAATTTCTTGCCACTTTCGCATCTTTGGGCCACTGGTGCAACTTAAATCCGTCCCTGTTCGTGTTGTTACACCCTCCGACAACACACCGACGAGGCATGATGTCTCCAAGGTACGGAAAACAGTCGAAAAAACGGCAAATAACAGAGCTGATTTGACTCGGTGTTTGTAATGTGTTTGAGAAAATGGCGGATTGCTTCCCGCTGTGACGTCACGTTGTGACGTCATCGCTCCGAGAGCGAATAATAGAAAGGCGTTTAATTCGCCAAAATTCACCCATTTAGAGTTCGGAAATCGGTTAAAAAAATATATGGTCTTTTTTCTGCAACATCAAGGTATATATTGACGCTTACATAGGTCTGGTGATAATGTTCCCCTATAAAAAACAATGCAATAGAATGTACTACATACAGTTTTATAAAGTAATGTAATAATAACATCCTGCAGCAGACTAAAAAAGACCTACAAATAATTGTTCATCTGTTCTGATTGATCTTGTTAGATCTAACACATACACTGATCTGAGTTATTAAAGAGGGAAAGCTTGTCAATAAGGTGGGGGGAGCATTAATAATGTCCACAGCTTTGGTTCCAGCAGCGAGTAATGGCGTTGGAAATGCGGATATTCCCAGTTATGTTATCTTCCGCAATCAGAGTGGGATATGAGTGGAAGCTTTCCAGGCAATTTGCTGGGAGGGTTACTACCCCATGGGAGCCGCTGACCTCCCTTCAGACTGGCTGGGCCTCGGCTGGGCAGCAGCAGGGCTGAACGAGATGGACATCGTTGTTTTGGAGCGCGGCGCAGCTACAAGCAGCTTCAGGTGTGGGCAGAAAGCCAAGCCGTGAGTGGAGGAGCAAGCCTCGGCAGCACCAACATAAGACCTCAACGACTACCACGGGAAGGCTGTAAGTAAGTAAGTTAATTTTATTTATAAAGCGCTTTTCACAGATAAAATCACAAAGCGCTGTACAAAACATAGGTGAAGCAACAATTCAATTTAAAACAACATCATAAAAAGGATACAAAGTGGATTAAAAATGATAGTTAAAAGGTGCATTAACTAAAAGCTTTACGAAAAAGAGAAGTTTTCAAATGTTTATTAAAAGTTTTAACACAGTCAAGATCACGGACAGACTGGTGCAGATTGTTCCAGAGTCTGGAATGCCAGGTCTCCACAGGTTTTAAAACAAGTTTTTGGGATCTTAAGAAGACCCTGCCCTGAAGAGTAGGGCCATAGCAAGTCAGTGATGTACTGAGGGGCCTCAGGACTATAATCCTTAAGTCAATGCGGAATTTAACTGGAAGCCAATGAAGACCAAATAAAGCGGGGGTGATACGGGCTGTTCTGTGTGCACCGGTCAAAGGTCTGGCAGCCGCATTTTGTACAGTCTGAAGTCTCTTTAGCATTAACTTGTTGAAAAGAGTGAAAAAAGAATTGCAATAGTCAATGCAAGACGAAATGAACGTGTGAATGATCATTTCGAGATCCAATCTTGATAACAAATTTCTCACTGTAGGAGCGGGACATCTGCCAATGGCCTCCATTGGTTAGAAAACAATGTTGATCTCCAGCGATAAATTAATGCTAGCGAGTAAGACTGGACACGATCACAATGTTATACAAGATTTATAAGTAGGGGATCCCCGCTCCATCTCTCCCTCAAGTTGGAGGTCCTTGACCTGGGAAATGTTGAAGACCCCTGATTCAATCTACATTATTTGTTATTGGAAAGGTTGTTCTGAAATTGGATAAATAGAGCACAGTTTGGACATTTGGACATTTTTGGGCAATAATGGCTGTGTGGTAAGTCAGTTTTATGTCTAAAAAAGTAATTCCTGACTTTTTAAGCTCCATCCGGTGTTCTTGCATATGGTTGCCAGGTCCAAAATTAGCGTCTGTAGAGCGGAGCATAAAACTGACTGACTCTGTTTAAGTACATTTTCCCTTCAAAACTGAGCACACTGATACAGTACAAATATACAGTAAACTAATGAAAGGGTGCAAAAAGAGTTCAAGGTGCACTGAGGTGATGCTGAAAAGCGTGAAATAAGAGACATTGCATAGGAGGTTTTAGAATTATTCTAAACCTCGCAGGGATTTGTCGAGAATTTAGAAGAGATTTTTGGAAATGAGAGCACTGCCCAGATGTGGTGCATGAAGCAGCATCTGCCGCTTTAATTACAAAAACGCCAACTTCCCTCCCTCAACTGTACACCGCCACCTGTTTCCTTTTCGATGGCTTCTCTGTACATGAGAGCAATTCAGTATATCAGCATTGGACATTATAGCTGATGCAATCAGCGCCTTCGCTCCTCCCTTAGGTACACACCACAACCACAAACAATCCCCCCGCGAGTATCTTGATGTCTTATCTATTAGGATGTGAGAGATAGAAACAGAGCAAATCTGTCACCCAAGTTGTCTTGTCCGTGTTGTTTGTTTCTTCTTCCCGGCTGAATTTATTCGCGAGTCAGACGCTCGGCTGATGGAGAGATTGGCGCTCCCGAGAGGCAGCGGGGAGCCCGCTCACTTTGCGGCATGATGAGCACGGCGTCATGTTGCCGTGGCTATCAGGATCTCGAGATTACGATTGTTCAGATGGGATTGTCGTCATGTTGCTTTCAGACGTTGGACCAGACTGCTGAGAAGTTGGAAATAGGCCACTTGGAGCTTACGAGTATCACCCTTAAAGTGCCCCAAATGAAAGTAAACAAAAACATGGCTGACGACCTCAATAAGCTAGGATTTGTTTACAGTTGAATGTCAAAAGTTTAGTCTACAAAAATAGGACATGCTTCAATAAATAATAAAACATTATAATTGCTTATATTTTCTTTTGAGGCCCATATTTCAAAATAAATCCCCCTAAATTCCCTTTCAGTGCCCGTGGTGATCCAGAAATTGTGCAAGAGCATTTTTATTAATTTAATTAAATACTTGCCTCAATAGAAAATAAAAAGATCACATTGAAAACTGGTGTGGAGGATCAATAAAGATGGATGCTACATGTAATGATTGACATGTAAGTTGACCAACAAAGAGACAGTGGTGTAATCAATTAATAACTTGTGGTACTTGGAATAATTGACATATAGAACAGCCAATTATCGCTATCAATGGTGCAAGAAGGAGGAACTTAACATTTAGTGAGGGTTGACTTTTTATTATTTTAAAACCCCGCACTGAGCTCCTTTTTGGTCCTAAAAAAGGACATATCCAAGAAGAAAGACCAGATTGAATAATATAATTTATAGAGAGAGAGAACATACAGTAGAGCAGTGGTTCTTAACCTGGGTTCAATCGAACCCTAGGGGTTCGGTGAGTCGGCCTCAGGGGTTCGGCGGAGCCTCCGTCACGGAGGTAAAGACACATCCGACTTATCGTGTAAATAAAAACGTCTCCCTATCGGCGTTTTATGGATACCCCCAAACAATGTTCCCTCTAATTTTCCATCTGATTTGCAGGTTTTTTGATTGATCGATTGAAACTTTTACTAGTAGATTGCAAAGGAAGAGAATACATAATATGAAACAGTACAGTTTACACAGTACAGTACATATTCCACTAAATGGTAACACCCGAATTAGTTTTTCAACTTGTTTAAGTCGCGGTCCACGTTAATCAATTCATGGTAATATGTGTAAGGTGTGTAATTTGTTGTGAGTTCATGCACTGTGTTGGTTTTGTTCTTCGAACAAGGTGATGTTCATGCACGGCTCATTTTGTGCACGAGTGAAAAAACATATTACTTTTTCTTGAATTTAAGAAAAAAAATATATATATATTATTTTTCACAAAAGAAGAGTTCGGTGAATGCGCATATGAAACTGGTGGGGTTTGGTACCTCCAATAAGGTTAAGAACCACTGCAGTAGAGTAATAGTGACATATCAAAACTTAAACACCACCCTTCTGTGATGCTGGTTGCCCTCCATGTGTGTTTAATTTGAAAACAATGTGATTTCCCAAAACATCCCTGACTGTAATACAAGTATAACGTTTTGAACATGCATTTAAAATTAACTACGGTTTAATAAATCTAACACAAAGGGAAAATACTCACCCTTTGAAGATGACTGACATACATGTAATGGAAGGTGTTTGGAGAATAATACTGTCATTTATACTCAACATTGCTGGTCGTGAAATAAACTTGCTCACACTGACTCCTTCATTTTCATTTGGTTCTATGGTAACAATTATACTGGCCCTCTGGCGAGCTAGCACCTAGCTACATAGAACACTACATAGATGACAGCTAGATGAATAGATGGAAGATGAAATATGATTATAATTGTAATAGTTTAGATAATTGTGTATGTTTAACTCTAAGAATATAAGATTTTTCATACTTGCCATACTTTCCATACTCTGGCAAGTAAGCTGACTGTCATGGTTGTCGTTCATTCTCCTTTGAAGGCTGTCTGCGTGTATAATAAATGTGTGTGTTAATGACCCACTAAGAATTGATCATTATTCCCATTGTTATGCAAATTAAGCAGCACATTTTGGTGCCTATACACACTAGTATTCTTTGTCCAACATTCAGTACGTTTCCATTGACTAAATGAGTCTGGTTTCTGAAATAATTTGGTTTCTTCTATTCTTCCATTCATGGATAACTACAACTTTCCACTGCTATTTTGTGTTGTTGTTAATGTTTTAATGTGTTCAAATGACACTTGTGGTTGTCATGATCATCAGAGGACATACAAAAAAGTGCTATTTTGGTGAACTGCTGGACTATCCATCCATCCATCCATTTTCTACCGCTTGTCCCTTTCGGGGTCGCGGGGGGTGCTGGAGCCTATCTCCGTTGCATTATTTACTGTAAATATAAACCATGCAGCGCATTATTTTTAATTGCTGGTTTATGTGTCAATGATGCTGTCTAAATTGTTGTATTTGGACATTTCTTACATCACTAAATAAAGTTTGAATAACAATGTTGTTGTGAAGGACTTAAATGAATGCTGTGTCTATGTCATGTGATCTACCACTTTGTATTATTGTTGTCTGCTGACAACATACAACTAATATTTTTACCTTGTATTAATTATTCTGTGTATGCAAAAAAAAGTTTTAGTGTCAAATTACGTCTGTTTACAGGTTTTTCTCCACGGGCCAGGATGTGCTGGCATCATATCACACATTTAAAGTGTCTTCTTTGAGAATACTTTTTATTTTTACCATATACTTTGCATATTTTGACTTATTTCAGCTTCTATATCTTCACGTTCTATGCTTGTTGGCGTAAAGCTGTTCTTGTTTGGCTGTTAACATTGGTTTCCGATCACACAATCAAGGTGTGTTAATCCGATAAATAAAAAGCCAAACATGATCAGATTGAGGTGTTTACCATGTGTGGAAGAAATCTTATTCCGAGACAATTTTTTTGAGAAATCAGACTCATTTAGTGCATTGAAACATACTGACTGTTTTATGTGATGTTTAGTGTTAGCTGATTTGCTAACTCGTTCAAGTGGCAGTTAAAGGGGAACATTATCACAATTTCAGAATTGTTAAAACCATTAAAAATCAGTTCCCAGTGGCTTATTTTATTTTTCTAAGTTTTTTTTCAAAATTTTACCCATTACGCAATATCCCTAAAAAAAAGCTTCAAAGTGCCTGATTTTAACCATCGTTATAAACACCCGTCCATTTTCCTGTGACGTCACATAGTGAAGCCAACACAAACAAATATGGCGGAAAGAACAGCAAGCTATAGCGACATTAGCTCGGATTCAGACTCGGATTTCAGCGGCTTAAGCGATTCAACAGATTACGAATGTATTGAAACGGATGGTTGTAGTGTGGAGGCAGGTAGCGAAAACGAAATTGAAGAAGAAACTGAAGCTATTGAGCCATATCGGTTTGAACCGTATGCAAGCGAAACCGACGAAAACGACACGACAGCCAGCGACACGGGAGAAAGCGAGGACGAATTCGGCGATCGCCTTCTAACCAACGATTGGTATGTGTTTGTTTGGCATTAAAGGAAACTAACAACTATGAACTAGGTTTACAGCATATGAAATACATTTGGCAACAACATGCACTTTGAGAGTGCAGACAGCCCAGTTTTCATCAATTAATATATTCTGTAGACATACCCTCATCCGCGCTCTTTTCCTGAAAGCTGATCCGTCCAGTTTTGGAGTTGATGTCAGCAGGCCAGGGAAGCTAGGGTCGATAGGGGGTTTAGCTCGCTCGTCTGCGGGAACAAACTGCCGCCATTGCTTGCCGTGCTACCGAGGACCTTTGTCCCTGAATTGCTCACACACTCCGGCAGATTCAATGGGGGTCTGGCGGCAGATTTCTTTGACTTTATCGTTGGAAATGCATCTGCTTTGAGTGTCGCAGGATATCCACACATTCTTGCCATCTCTGTCGTAGCATAGCTTTCGTCGGTAAAGTGTGCGGAACAAACGTCCAATTTCTTGCCACTTTCGCATCTTTGGGCCACTGGTGCAACTTGAATCCGTCCCTGTTTGTGTTGTTACACCCTCCGACAACACACCGACGAGGCATGATGTCTCCAAGGTACGGAAAACAGTCGAAAAAACGGAAAATAACAGAGCTGATTTGACTCGGTGTTTGAGAAAATGGCGGATTGCTTCCCGATGTGACGCCACGTTGTGACGTCATCGCTCTTAGAGCGAATTTTAGAAAGGCGTTTAATTCGCCAAAATTCACCCATTTAGAGTTCGGAAATCGGTTAAAAAAATATATGGTCTTTTTTCTGCAACATCAAGGTATATATTGACGCTTACATAGGTCTGGTGATAATGTTCCCCTTTAACAACATGTTAAGATAACACACATTCTTAATTCTTTATTTATTGATTTCAGACATGACATGGATATCAAACTCTCAGACCAATATCAAATATTCAGACATATGTCAAAATAACCGACAGAAAGGAGTGCAAAGATCTGACAGAAGACAATAAAGCCAAGAAATTTGTTCGACAGTGTCCTGGGGTTTCTCTTTGATCGTAGTGTCTGTGTGGATGAGGTGAACAAGCAAGTCCCCCTGAACATCTTACAGTCTTTACTCTCCACAACAGTGAGTCAAATGTCTGTGAGAGAATAACGGGCAAATAGGATTTGTGGTTAAAAACCATCAGATCAACTCTGTTTCAGCAGATTGTCTTCATAAGGCCAAGCAGTAGAGACATGGGCTTATCTGAAAAGTGGTGAACAATTGATGGTGGGATAGAGTGGGGAAACAGGGAGGATGCATAAGCAGTAGAAGCCTGTTATAATTAAATATCTCTTTCAGGGAGAGAGAGAGCGACATCCCCACCACCAACCAGCACTTACCACTGTCTAAACACATAAGCTGTTAACTGTCTCGCCTTCAAATACTACTGGGTTTCAGGTGATCAATCAAATAACTTAGTGGCAATTTAGACTGGTTAGATGTTGTCGATCAATGGTATGGATCTTAACAGTCAGCGCTCCATCTAAAACATATTGAACCAGACCGTTAGAAACGAAGACAACATGAGGCGGACTTGTGCTACTGATACATTTCAACAAACTTGCTCGAATCTAAATAATTGCGAGGTGCTTGAGGAATCACTTCATACCTCTATGTTACACAAACGTATAAGCACAGTTGATAGAGAGCTACCATTCTTTCCTGCTTGACTAGCTGATCCAAACAGCTACATGGAATAAATAAGATTACCCATTTGGACAAGCAAGTACATCTTCCCATATTGGAGAAGGGAGAGGGTTTTGGCCACAGGACCAAAGCAGGAGAGGTTTATGGGTGGCCATGGGTGCTGAACACAATTACTCTCTCAAACAAATCTTTGTATCTCCGGTGGAGACTCAATTTAGTTGTGTCCTTATTATTCGAGGCTGCACGAATAATAAGGCTTCATAGAAAAAGATGATTACTCCTCTTGGCATGAATTGTGACTGTATTGAATAATACTCAGATATGTTAATCGATACTGGATTTGTAAAATAGCATCATTAAGAGACCAGACTCCTTTCTTTCATTCTGACTCAAATAGAACCCTCTGAATGTTGACATGAAAAAAAAAAGGGAAAATATCTCTTTTATTGTGCAACCAAGCTTGGGTAGGTTCTCAAACATTGTAATGGGATCTTGAGTGGGTGGATAGTCTGATTGGATACCTGTTACCTGAGATTTTAGTTTTGCATGCAGCCAGGAGCGTGTTGTCCTTTGGAAAGCTTGTGACCAAATGATTTAGTGTTCTTTTACACGACATTGCTTTTAAAGGGGAACTTCAAACAATCTTAATGTAAGACAAGAACACGTTTTTTTTGCATATTCATTTGTATTAATCGGCTCGTTCTCAATGCTGCCTAATGAATTAAGTTAAGTTAAAGTACCAATGATTGTCACACACACACTAGGTGTGGTGAAATTTGTCCTCTGCATTTGACCCATCCCCTTGTTCACCCCTTGGGAGGTGAGGGGAGCAGTGAGCAGCAGCGGTGCCGTGCCCGGGAATCATTTTTGGTGATTTAACCCCCAATTCCAACCCTTGATGCTGAGTGCCAAGCAGGGAGGTAATGGGTCCCATTTTTGTAGTCTTTGGTATGACTCGGCCGGGGTTTGAACTCACAACCTACCGATCTCAGGGCGGACACTCTAAATCACTCTAAAAATGCATCCAAAAACCGCCAACAATCCTTTCTTTATGTTCTGTAACCTGCATAATAACCAAGACATAGCAACATTGTTTTTGTAAGAGCAAACACTGAGGTACTGTTTTTTTAGCGTAACAACACATTGCCTTGCGACGGCATGCTACGGTATTAGCGCTAAGCTAGCTTCTGCATCAACGGTTGAATGGCTTTTAAGTTTGTAATACACAACACTGCGATATGACACCAACCTGTACTGACTGAAAAACATGAACAATCATATTACAGTATCTGTAAAATAGTAACCCACATTTCATGTTTTGTTTGTAGTAGTAATAACAAGATTGACGTGCTGCATGTATAATGATCATTATTGCAGTGACTCTCTCGATGAACAGTTGTCCTTTTGGTCAAGCTAGCCGGGGACATTTCAATTTGATTTTGAGTAGGTGGAAAAAAGTTTCTACCACTGCAGGGTTTGTTAACGCAAACAGTTCGTCTTTTGTCATCCTCTCTTCGCCAGAACACCGACCCTGACTCTCTCGGCTTTGATCTGCTCCAATGTTTCACCCTCTCTTCGTGCTCGCTAAGCTTCTGTAACCAGTAGTTAATCCTCTGTATATTTAGCTTAAAAAAGATAAGGTTGTGAATCCTCATTTTTCCAAAAATAGTCATCTTGGTCATTCATTACAAAGTCTACCATGATTAGAACACACACGCGATTGTTGAAGGAAGTAGTAAGTGCGATGCTATGGGCACTCCCATGCACCCAGGAACACTTACGATGACCAAAATATGGTAAATCCATCCATCTATCCATTTTCAAACCGCAAGTCCCTTTCGGGGTCGCGGGGGTTAATGGAGCCTATCTCAGCTGCATTCGGGCGGAAGGCGGCGTGCACTCTGGACAAGTCGCCACCTCACCGCAGGGCCAACACAGATAGACAGACAACATTCACACTCACATTCACACACTAGGGCAGTGGTTCTTAACCTGGGTTCGATCGAACCCTAGGGGTTCAGTGAGTCGGCCTCGGAGTCGGAGGTAAAGACACATCCGACTTATCGTGTAAATAAAAACTTCTCCCTATCAGCGTATTATGGATAACCCCAAACAATGTTCCCCCTAATTTTTCATCTGATTTGCAGGTTGTTTGATTGATGGATTTAAACTTTTACTAGCAGATTGCAAAGGAAGAGAATACATTATATGAAACAGTACAGTTTACACAGTACAGTACATATATTCCGTATAATTGACCACTAAATGGTAACACCCGAATACGTTTTTCAACTTGTTTAAGTCGGGTCCACGTTAATCAATTCATGGTAATGTGTGTAAGGTGTGTAATTTGTTGTGAGTTCATGCACTGTGTTGGTTTTGTTCTTTGAACAAGGTGATGTTCATGCACGGTTCATTTTGTGCACCAGTAAAAAAAACACATGACTTTTTCTTGAATTTAAAAAAAAAACATTTTATTTTTCACTAAAGAAGAGTTCGGTGAATGCGCATATGAAACTGGTGGGGTTTGGTACCTCCAACAAGGTTAAGAACCACTGCACTATGGCCAATTTAGTGTTGCCAATCAATCTATCCCCAGGTGCATGTCTTTGGAGGTGGGAGGAAGCCGGAGTACCCGGAGGGAACCCACGCAGTCACGGCGAGAACATGCAAACTCCACTCAGAAAGATCCCGAGCCCGGGATTGAACTCAGGACCTTCGTATTGTGAGGCACATGCACTAACCCCTGTTCCACCGTGCCGCCCTTTTTTAGTCATGTTGTACATATTACATATTATGTTATGTTACTATATTATAAATATATACAGTATACTTATAGCATGTACACACAACATGAATAGAGGGTTTTGAAGTTGTTTTAAAGTGCTTTGAAGGCAACATAGGGAACTCTGATTAGCCGCAACTTGCAAGCTGTCATGTCGGGGTCGCATGTTTATGTCGTTCTCCCGGGATGCAGACGGACAACTGCGGACGAAGCGTGCAGGTAGGATATGATTTATTGTCCATAAATCATACACCGTAAATACAAACGGACAGTAACCGAAACAAAAGGGATGCATGCCGATCGCAGAAGAAGCTAAGGCGAGAATTAGCGCAGGAATCCAAGGCATGGAAACAAGAGCGTGTTGCTTGTAGCAAATAACGAAGCCAGACCGAGTGTGGCGCACAACGTGAATAAATAGCTCTCTGATTAGTGCCCGTCAGCAGGTGAGCGTGCCGAACACTAATCAGAGGCCGGCGAAACCAATCAGCACCCATGGTAACCAAAACAAACCCAGTGGTGCACAAAACAGGAACTAAGGGAGTTCAAAACTAAACAGAACATGACTAAACAAAACATGATCCAGGCCACAAGCATTTTTTTAATCTTCAGAATCCTAAAAAAAAAAGAACACGTGCGTCCTTGTCCCTCATAATGATTGTGGCAAAATGAAAAAGAAAAAAAATGCAGTTCCTCTATAACTGAAAACAAACACTATCATTGGACTTTATTGATCCAGAAGGCAATTCAAATATCCAGTAATTGACAGCTTTTTCAGGAGTAAGTTAGAGAAAGAAATATGGATAAACATGATTTTGAATAAACAGTAAACAAATGATACAATCAAGTCCTTAACGGTTCTCCCAACTGCCTCAAGGTCAGGTAGGTGCTTGTTGGTTGGGTGTTAACACAAACCTCAACATGCCGCAAAATGCCACATGAGGGAACAACTGCAGATGCAACAATGGCAAATTGGGAGCGATCTGTCAAGATAAAACTAGCAATGGTGCTATTTCAACATCATTGATGTAGAAAAAAGAACATACATGTAAAGTGTAGACTATATTCCAAGGCAAAGTGTTTGTCTGCTTTCATTTTGAGTCACTCTGATCTCATTAAACATCTCTTAAGGAGAAAATACTTTCCCTGGTAAATCATTAAATAAGGAGTAATTATTTTACTAATTTAATTACTCTTTTGGAAAAATAATGTGTGACTATAACTACAATCATTACTTCTTAAAGTGTTTTCCCAACACTGGTCAGGACTTAAAATAATGTGTAAAAAGTAGTAGTAGCTATATAATGGTCATTTAATGTACATTATTATAAGTTGGTTTACAAAGGCAAGATCTTGGCACGTATACTGGAGAAAGCCAGGTTGTTAAAAATGCTGATTTGTGTACACCGAGGAAAAACCCCAATGCAGCAATGCTATGGTTGAGTATCTACTTCTAAAAAAGTAGATGAAAGAGACCATAGGAAAATGTGGGTCTGATTGATTGACTAGTTGAGAACTGTATTCCGGACTTCCACTTGATGCACAACAGCTGAACGCCTGCGCCGTACATTTCCATTCTCGTCACTCAATACATTCCATGCACTAAAATAGTCTGATTTATCAAATCAAGCACCTCCATGAGGAGTCCCAGTTTACATGCTCTAGCTCTAATGTGAGTGCTGGCCATACGCAGAGGGCCTCTCGTACACTAGGGGGGTAACTGTCTTTAAGGGGAACTGTACTTTTTTGGAATTTTGCATATCATTTACAATCCTTCTGTAAGACAAGAACATATATGTTTTTCTTTTTTTATGCATTCTAATTAGTAAATACATGCAATCAAAAGTCCACTTACTATTGAGCCTATGGGAGTTGCTGTATTCCGCCTACAGCGTGCTCTAAACAACATCCAAACTAACCTGATCCTTGTAGTTCGCTGAGCTCCACACAAGGATCTGGGACTTCTCAATAGGAGATGTATTTCAGAAGGTGGGGCCTTGTAAAAAAAAAATCATTGTATGTGATTGGATAAACCACTTGTCCGTTATCTTGAATGACGTGCTATTTTAACCACTCACATCCAAATCAACCTGTGACGATGATGAGAGCGACGCTGGGAAATCCAAAACAGAACAGCCAACATATTGGATAATGACAGAGCAAAAAGTTAGAGAAATTTTACTGAAACAACGCAGCAATGTCAGTAGACGATCGATGTCGCAAAACAGTTGCAATAGCAGAATCAATGTCAGCACACGACTCCTCGCTGCGTGCCGCCATTGTTGTTTGAATCAAACAGTCGCTTCGGCGCTACGTCACATCTAATGAAATCCCATCCGGCGATCCTGATTGGTTCATTATTTTTTGCTATCTTGAAGGAGTTTGATTGACCTCAATCCCAGATCCTTGTGTGGAGCTCAGCGAACTACAAGGATCTGGCGAGAGTCAGGTTACATCCAAACACCTCCATCAAAGTTGTATATACATGCTGCAAGTATATATGTAATTTATTAACGGGCACATTTATAATAACATGTAATATTTACGTATTTTTCTCATTTTAGGCATACGACGGCACATTAATTTAAAAAAAGATGTTCGCTTTTTTCCTCCGACAACATCACTGATTATTACTCACTGCAGACTTCATAGGAGCCAATCACTTACTGTACAATATCTGCTGTCACTACGATGCAGACTGTTAGGATGTTCAAATATTCCCATTTAGATGAAGAATGAATCATAATGGAAACAAGCATATTGTTGTGTCATTTCGCCATTCCTGGGTCTAAATTGGATGTCAAAGTTGACCAGCTTGTTGTGTTATGTCCTCATCCTTCTACCATCAAGGTGAGAGGCATTATTTATGATATACAAGCTCAGAAAGCAGCTCACCAGCCGACGATGTTAAAGGGGAACATTATCACAATTTCAGAAGGGTTAAAACCATTAAAAATCAGTTCCCAGTGGCTTATTTTATTTTTCGAAGTTTTTTTCAAAATTTTACCCATCACGCAATATCCCTAAAAAAAGCTTCAAAGTGCCTGATTTTAACCATCGTTATATACACCCGTCCATTTTCCTGTGACGTCACACAGTGATGCCAATACAAACAAACAGCAAGGTATAGCGACATTAGCTCGGATTCAGACTCGGATTTCAGCGGCTTAACACTGTCTGATAAGATAATTACTAACAACTATGAACTAGGTTTACAGCATATGAAATACATTTGGCAACAACATGCACTTTGAGAGTGCAGACAGCCCATTTCAGGCGCGCTAAGAACATATATTTGTCCACGATTTCAGCACTCAGGTTAACCATACCTAAATAGACACAAAATACTGCATTACACAAGACTACCCTGAATGTACTCGAATGATTGAAAAAAATCAATGCTTTTAAGCTAAATTATTGGTAAACACAGTTTATGTATAATAATTTACGTAAAACCGCGTGTAATGAATAAAGTTTTCATCAATTAATATATTCTGTAGACATACCCTCATCCGCTCTCTTTTCCTGAAAGCTGATCTGTCCAGTTTTGGAGTTGATGTCAGCAGGCCAGGGAAGCTAGGGTCGATATTCTTCTCTTGATCATCTTCGGTGGCATAAGGGACGGTGTGAGCCAAGACATCCAGGGGGTTTAGCTCGCTCGTCTGCGGGAACAAACTGCCGCCATTGCTTGCCGTGCTACCGAGGTCCTTTGTCCCTGAATACCTCACACACTCCGGCAGATTCAATGGGGGTCTGGCGGCAGATGTCTTTGACTTTATCGTTGGAAATGCATCTTCTTTGAGTGTCGCAGGATATCCACACATTCTTGCCATCTCTGTCGTAGCATAGCTTTCGTCGGTAAAGTGTGCGGAACAAACGACTGACCATTTTGTCGGCTTTCCCCACACCCTCGTATTTTGAACAAATTTTGTCCAATTTCTTGCCACTTTCGCATCTTTGGGCCACTAGTGCAACTTGAATCCGTCCCTGTTCGTGTTGTTACACCCTCCGACAACACAACGACGAAAGCGAGAAAATGGCGGATTGCTTCCCGATGTGACGTCTCGTTGTGACGTCATCGCTCCGAGAGCGAATATTAGAAAGGCGTTTAATTCGCCAAAATTCACCCATTTAGAGTTCGGAAATCGGTTAAAAAAATATATGGTCTTTTTTCTGCAACATCAAGGTATATATTGACGCTTACATAGGTCACAGCAATGTTGTGACACTCTTAAACAGGACAATACAGCTATCTAGTGCATTTGATGAAAGCACTTTTGTGCGTGCCAAACATCAATGCATCATCAGAGAGGGCGTTCAGCATGGTTAGAAAAATAGTGACAAATAGAACAAGGATGGACAATTCAACCCTTAACTCAACAATGAGTAGATGAGTGTTATGTGTGTGTTTATGTGTAAATAAATGAACACTGAAATTCAAGTATTTATTTTATTTATGTATATACATATATATATATATATATATATATATATATATGTATATGAAATACTTCACTTAGTATTTCTTATATATATATATATATATATATATATATATATATATATATATATATATATATATATATTTATATATATATATATATATATATATATATATATATATATATATATATATATATATATATATATATATATATATATATATGAAATACTTGACTTGGTGAATCCTAGCTGTAAATTTACTCCTCCCCTCTTAACCACGCCCCCTCCCCGCCCCCCACCCCCCACCTCCCGAAATTGAAGGTCTGAAGGTTGGCAAGTTTGCAAACAGAAGACGCTGGCTCTTAGCAGAACATAACCATTGTACATATGATTTGTGTTTTTTTGGACTTCTATGACACCTAAAACTGTTAAATATTAGTGAATAGTATGTAATTCTTATCACTGATTAAAATTGTTCTTACAGTACTTGTTTGTTCATGTTGTGGACCAGGCTACCAAGTCAATGATAAGATAATGTGGTGGGAAGATGAGACAAATCTAAAACATCACTGGGCCAAGTATACACAAAATGATGATGATGATGATGATGACAGATTTTGGGCTTAGGAGAGCAAACATTTTGGGACTTGTTAACAAAATATAAGAGACATGAACATGTTAAAAAAAAAGATTATGGAGCAACTGGAGCGGCTCTCTGCACGCACACAACTGTCACCGAGATCAGGGGGAGAAAAATGTCTGTCTCTGAACAGACCTTGATCTTCTCAAATCCTTGTGTATCTGATGTTAAATCCATGTAATGTGGATTAGGACTTGTTGAAAAAATATACAAAGATACAACAAGGAGCAGATTGTGGCAGACAAATCCTTGCTTGTTTGCCGCCGAAAAAGAAAGAAAAAAGATTTACCGATGGGTGATAGGGCTATATATGACCACACTTACTGTATCATCAGATGCAAAATGAGAAAGACCATATATTTCGCCTCGATTTATAGCAACTGCCAAATTATCATTGTGACATACTTTATGCATATCACACTATAAAAACAGAAACATTTCATTTTACTTGTCTCTTAGCATTTCACAACAGTCAAATGTGTTTACTTGGTAATTTATGCTTACTTAAAATGGGCCCTATGTTGCTGATCTTGGAATGATATGGGATCACTAGTACGTTTCATTTAATAAAATACTACAATACATCCGAAATTAGCAGCTTCTTCCCTCCGCCAAGCCTTACTCTGTTGCGATTGGTCAAGGGTCGAGGGTTGACGCTGTCTGTTTGAATAGTTGGAAATATAGAATAAGGCCCCCTTTAAGTAATATGGTTGTACATTTTACTTGTACATTTTACTATTTTACTTTATTCTACTTATTATCTAACAGAGTAAGAAAACATCTATTTTCAGTCAAAACAATGTTTTCTAAAACTAGACTTCAGATATTTAATCTTGGCACATTTAGGTATTTTGATCAATTTAAACATACGCGGCGGATTAATTAAAAAAAATGCATCACAACGTTTGCTTTTTTAACTACATCACTAATTATTACTCACTGCAAACTTTATGAGAGCCAACAAGCATAATACAACATCACTTACTGTACAATGTCTGTTGTCATTAGGATGTCGACTGCTAGAATGGTCATATATTCCCATTTGGAAGAAGAATGGTTCATAATCCTCACAAAGAAACAGGGTGTGTGTGTGTGTGTGTGTGTGTGTGTGTGTGTGTGTGTGTGTGTGTGTGTGTGTGTGTGTGTGTGTGCAGGGCTGCGGGGTTGGTTAAGCGTTTTTCGTTTGTTTCTCGCCAGTTCTAAATGGCTGTCAAAGTGTACCAACTTGTCGGATTACCTACTCAGACGCCTTCTGACCAGGTGAGATGCATGATTTATGATCTAGAATAAACTTGCAGGCAACAAGGAAGTGAAGAAGCAGCAGACCACTCGATGATGTAAAAATAGGCACACAAGCTCTTGGTCACGGCGCCGCTATAAATAGTTTGTGTGCGGTAGCACTTATAATATTAATATCACTGACTCCTTAAATTAAATAGGGAGCTCCCATTGGCTCCGCTGTGAGCAGACTTTTATTTGTGTTTATTTATTAATTAGAATGCATTAAAAAAAACATCATTCCATCGTCATGTCTTTCATAATGATTGTGAAGATAGGCAAAATTCCTCAAAAATGTGCAGTTCCCCTTTAAAGTCAACTTTTGTGTAGTGTAATAGGCTTAATGAGACTTAGCCAGTGTCAAGCAGCTTTTTGTGAACAAATGACTTTGATTTGGATTTTGTGAAGATGTGTCTTTTTCTCTTGGTTCTCCCACAAGCTAAAAAGTATGATGTTTGGTTTTAACATACGTTAGATTATTATTTGTTTTAATTTTAAACTTGTGTTATAGTTCATGTTAAGTAAACGTGGAATTTCTGACACGCGCTTTGACAATTTTGTGTGCACTGTATTTCACCCCAGTGCATATTTTTTTGTAGTGTGATTTATCATACTGTATTTCTGCTTTTTTTTTTTTTATCTCCTAAAGAATTTTCAATAGCCTCCAGAAAAACACACAGAAGAAGCTAAACCAAATTATACACAGTGACATCAGTATCATCCCCCCTTAATTTAGATAAGGAAGTAGACAGAATAGGCAGAGCCTGGACTCCAAAAAGTGATTCCCATGCAGATATGCGAGATAGTGTACACGCAGTTATTTCTCTGCTGTGCAGCCTGCACTGTCCATTAAGGCAAGCGCTTCCCCCAAACATGCCAACAAATCTGTTTCTTTTTTAGCTTATCACTAAAAAAAGATCCATGTATTATTCCCAACTGTCAAATAGCCTCCTTCCCCTCTCCCACTCCAGCTCTCACACACGTACGTGCTCATGCACTGTGTTTATTTTGCATTGCTTAATTATCCTTTCAAATTCAAACTTTCAGCCTCCACTTTCTTGACTGTCACCTTGCCATATTGTTGCTTTTTTTTTATCATCACCACATCCAATAATGGTTGGATTTTCTGCTGGGGGGGGAATTAAATCTAAAAGAAGAAAATCACACAGGGAGACAAAAACAACAACATACTGCAACACACATAGCAGTAAAGATCCATCCATCCATCCATAGGCTCCAGCACCCCCCGCCACCCCAAAAATTATAAGCAGTAAAGATGTGTCATGGAAATATGATAATTTTCCCAATTTCTTTAATTTAAATATCAACAACTGTCCCTTAATCATAACGTGCACTGAACACCTGCCAGATATGTGAATTTCCTCATGCCAAACACCCCAAAATTTTGTTTTTTAGTTGTTTGTTTTTTAAAATCCACCAGAAGAGCAAGCCAACATAAAGCTGGAAGGCTGCAGAGGTAATGATGGCCATGATGAAAAGATGTGCATCAAGTTGGTTCATGTGGGCTTTTTGCATTGACCCACATTACTGCTGTGCATGTAGAAACATCAAGCCAGCGCAGATTTACTGTACGTGCATCCGAACAGAAGCTAGAATGTATGATTTTACAGATCTTGTAATGCACTGATTATCAAATTGTGGTCCGTGAGCAACCTTGTGATGCACTTGTAAGTAAACCATCATAAATGTTCTATGATCTTATGGTAAAAGTGGTGGTTGTATTTCTTCTGAACGTACTATCAATAGTCAAATATATAATTTATAGGTAATCAATAAATGGATAGCTTAAATGGGGACTGCATTTTTTTAAATTTATTTTATCCATCATCCTCAACCCTGATGTGAGACAAGAACACACGTCTTTCTCTTTGAAAAGTTAAAGTACCAAAGATTGTCACACACACACTAGATGTGGTTAAATTTGTCCTCTTCATTTGACCCATCCCCTTTTCGGTATCCCCTGGGGGGGGGGGGGGGTTTACCCACATATGCTGTCCTCTCCAAGGTTTCTCATAGTCATTCACACCGACGTCCCACTGGGGTGAGTTTTCCTTGCCCTTATGTGGGCTCTGTACCACGGATGTTGTTGTGGCTTATGCAGCCCTTTGAGACACTTGGGAGTAAGGGCTATATAAATAAACAGTGATTGATTGATTGATATATATATATATAATCTTTTTTTTCTTTTCTTTTTTTTTTACTTTTTTCTTCATGACTATTTACATTGTAGATTGAAGAGAAAAAAACTATGAATGAACACATGTGGAGTTATGTACTTAACAAAAAAAGGTGACTAAAAACATGTTTTATATTTTAGATTCTTCATAATTAAACTTCTTCAAGCACACCTGTGAAGTGAAAACCATTTCAGGTGAATACCTCCTGAAGCAAAGGGTGGCTATTTTGAAGAAACTACAATATAAAACATGTTTTCAGTTATTTCACCTTTTTTTGTTGAGTACATAACTCCACATGTGTTCATTCATAGTTTTGATGCCTTAAGTGACAATCTACAATGTAATAGTCATGAAAATAAAGAAAACGCATTGAATGAGAAGGTGTGTCCAAACCTTTGGCCTGGACTATAAATATTATATATATTATTATTATAATAGAAAAATGTATATACATTTGAAAATGTAATACTATCATTTCACAGTGTTCATTTATTTAACAAACAAAATAACAGTCCACAGTAACAAAGTAAAGTAAAGTAACTGTCATGTCTGTGTTGATCATGTTTTTGTTTGGCCATGTGCTGTTTGGTTTTGGACTCTTTTTTAGTTCCTGCTTTTCACTCCCTTGTCTTGTTTCCATGGTTACCCATTAGTTTCACCTGTTCCACGTTTGGACTCATTGTGCACTCTTGTTTGTCACCATAGCAACCCATTAGTTTTCACCTGCCCTCACGACTCACGCACCTGTCTTTAATCATGTCACTATTATTTAAACCGATTGTTGCCAGGAACTCTCCCTGGCGACATCATACCCCTGACACACACCTGACACTCTACTTCATGCTCAGTTCACGCTGCTTTCTTCATAGTCCATTCCAAGTAAGTTTTTGTTTATTAATGCCACAGTTAGTGTTTTTGTTTCATTGTTCATAGTTTCTGCCTTTGTGCAAGTTTTGTGTTTATGGCCAAGTTTTGTACCTCCACTGTGAGCGCCTTTTGTTTCTTTCTTTTTTTTAGTGTTAAAAATAAATCATGTACTCCCCTTCACGCCACGTATGGTCCAAATCATTTGCACCAAGGGAGAACAAATCACGCCATAGTTCTAGTCATGACAGTAACAAATTAAATAGCTGTCTAAAATATCTGTGCAAATGGTGGATGGTGGGTATAGTTAAATAAATATTAGCAAAAAAATAATATATAAAAAAAGGCATACATTGCATAGATTAGCCATTAACCTGTGCAATGTAAATAAAAGTTTTCACCAAAGTAATCATCAAAAGGAAATTAAAACATAGCCTACACAACAACACATACATTTACAGGTAACGCATATTAAGGCTGCAATATACTCTCGCATCCCGTAGCTTGCGTCCCTTATGACGGCGTCTTGTTTGATTTATATTTCTTCGGTGGGGGTGCAGGCGCCAGACTTGTAATTCTCTTCCAAAACATTAAGGGGCAGCTGTTGTTGACTAGATACTGTTTCCTTCTAGTGAAGAGTGACGATGGACGACAACCACAACGTTGACATCTTTGTCTACATTGGAATTAATCCTTCAGAATCATCAGTTTACTTTTAATGGACGTTTTACTTCTAAACCAGAGGAAAAACAACTGCATTTTCTCCGGCTTAACTTTCGCCTGTCCCACTAGACCATGGGTGTCAAAATCTGGCCCGCGGGCCAAATTTGGCCCGCCGTGTAATTTCACTTGGCCCGTGAGGTGATGTCAAATCAACACTAGAGCTGGCCCGCCAATTATATACAGCGGAGGTTTCTCATACTTGCCAAACCTCCCGGGAGACTCCCAAATTTCAGTGCCCCTCCCGAGAATTGTAACGTCCTCTTTTCGTCCAGTCCAACGAGTGCTGGCTCAGTTACATAATATGTGCGGCTTTGGCACGCGCACACAAGTGAATGCAACGCATACTTGATCTTCAGCGATACAGGTTACACTGAGGGTGCCAGTATAAAAAACTTTAACATTGTTAGAAATATACGCCACACTGTGAATCCACACCAAACAAGAATGACAAACACATTTCGGGAGAACATCCGCACAGTAACACAACGTATATTGCAGCCCGGAAGAGTTAGGGTTGCATGGGATTCTGGGTATTTGTTCTATTGTGTTTATGTTGACTCTGCAACATCGCGTGGACATCGGGGGCGGTACCTCTGGATTGGCAGACCGGGGTGGTGGTTCCTCTCTTTAAGAAGGGGAACCGGAGGGTGTGTTCCAACTATCGTGGGATCACACTCCTCAGCTTTCCCGGTAAGGTCTATTCAGGTGTACTGGAGAGGAGGCTACGCCGGATAGTCGAACCTCGGATTCAGGAGGAACAGTGTGGTTTTCGTCCTGGTCGTGGAACTGTGGACCAGCTCTATACTCTCGGCAGGGTCCTTGAGGGTGCATGGGAGTTTGCCCAACCAGTCTACATGTGCTTTGTGGACTTGGAGAAGGCATTCGACCGTGTACCCCGGGAAGTCCTGTGGGGAGTGCTCAGAGAGTATGGGGTAACGGACTGTCTTATTGTGGCAGTTCGCTCCCTGTATAATCAGTGCCAGAGCTTGGTCCGCATTGCCGGCAGTAAGTCGGACACGTTTCCAGTGAGGGTTGGACTCCGCCAAGGCTGCCCTTTGTCACCGATTCTGTTCATAACCTTTATGGACAGAATTTCTAGACGCAGTCAGGGCGTTGAGGGGATCTGGTTTGGTGGCTGCAGGATTAGGTCTCTGCTATTTGCAGATGATGTGGTCCTGATGGCTCCCTCTGGCCAAGATCTTCAGCTCTCGCTGGATCGGTTCGCAGCCGAGTGTGAAGCGACTGGGATGGGAATCAGCACCTCCAAGTCCGAGTCCATGGTTCTCTCCCGGAAAAGGGTGGAGTGCCATCTCCGGGTTGGGGAGGAGATCTTGCCCCAAGTGGAGGAGTTCAAGTACCTCGGAGTCTTGTTCACGAGTGGGGGAAGAGTGGATCATGAGATCGACAGGCGGATCGGTGCGGCATCTTCAGTAATGCGGACGCTGTATCGATCCGTTGTGGTGAAGAAGGAGCTGAGCCGGAAGGCAAAGCTCTCGATTTACCGGTCGATCTACGTTCCCATCCTCACTTATGGTCATGAGCTTTGGGTCATGACCGAAAGGACAAGATCACGGGTACAAGCGGCCGAAATGAGTTTCCTCCGCCGAGTGGCGGGGCTCTCCCTTAGAGATAGGGTGAGAAGCTCTGTCATTCGGGGGGAGCTCAAAGTAAAGCCGCTGCTCCTCCACATCGAGAGGAGCCAGATGAGGTGGTTCGGGCATCTGGTCAGGATGCCACCCGAACGCCTCCCTAGGAAGGTGTTTCGGGCACGTCCGACCGGTAGGAGGCCACGGGGAAGACCCAGGACACGCTGGGAAGACTATCTCTCCCGGCTGGCCTGGGAACGCCTTGGGATCCCCCGGGAGGAGCTGGACGAAGTGGCTGGGGAGAGGGAAGTCTGGGCTTCCCTGCTTAAGCTGCTGCCCCCGCGACCCGACCTCGGATAAGCGGAAGAAGATGGATGGATGGATGGATGTTTATGTTGTGTTACGGTGCGGATGTTCTCCCGAAATGTGTTTGTCATTCTTGTTGGGTGTGGATTCACATTGTGGCGTATATTTGTAACAGTGTTAAAGTTGCTTTTAAGGGCCACTCTCAGTGTAAACTGTATCGCTGTTGATGAAGTATGCTTTGCATTTACGTGTGCGTACAGGACCCGCTCATATCTTGTGACTGGGCGGGCACGTTGTTAGAAGGGATGAAAAGCGGATGTGACGTCAGCTCGTAGAGGACGTTAAAAGCAGTGCCTGTAAGGCACGCCCTCAAGACTGTGGAATACGAGATATAATGACTGATGAACACCTTCTTTCGATAATGAGGGATGCCTCAGCTCAAAGCCTGAGCCCCGACATTAATGAACTAGCATCCAAGAAAAGATGGCAGGTATCTGGCTTGGGCACATCAGATTAGATCAGTGTGTTGCAAACTGAGCAGTTTAAAGTCCCGAATGGTTGGTTTATTCATTATTTTATTTGAAAATGTATTAGCCTGTGGAAAAAGTTAATGTTGATATTTACCTCAGAAGGCTGCAAATAGAAAATAGGCATTCAATTTTTATTTAAATTGTATTTGATATGTCATTGATATTTTTTTATTATTATTATTATTATTATTTGAAACTCTATTCAATGCAAAACTTGTTTGGGTCCCTATCAAAAGGTTAATTTGTTCAACCTTGGCCGCGGCTTTGTTCAGTTTTAAATCTTGGCCCACTCTGTATTTGAGTTTGACACCCCTGCACTAGACACACCAATAAACGTGTTTCTAGATGTATAAGAAAACTCCTCATAGGAAGTTGCCATTTGTTATAACTTTGTGACATGACACAATGCACCTTAATGAACATATAAAATATAAATGTGACAAATTGTAGCCAAAGGCTGATTTCCATCTGCATCTCATTGCAAAGAAACAAGCCCAGGGCTCCCACTAATTCAGCGTAATAGTGAGTTGTATTTTTCATGCACTTATTTTTGCTTTATTTATGTGCCACAAGTGAAAATAATGCCTACATTAAACCGGTCTGTGGTGCAAAAAAGGTTGGGGACCACTGGTGTATAGAATGTATGTGATGTGTACAAATTCATCGTGGTAAAGCAAACCCAGACCATAAGATAAACGCAATGTAAAGAGAACCAACAAAAGCATTAAGCCAGATTATTACCCTGAACATGCCGGCGATGCACGTTAAGCTACAAAGTCAGTAGATATTTGTCTGCTGGAGAAGTGTGTGTGAATGTAAAAGGCAAGGGGAGAGTGACCGCTTTAATGAGGTAAAGATTACCACACCACAAACGATGAAAAATTCATGGTACAAGTTGGCGCTGGCGTAGGACGGCGCTCAGAAATGTTATTTGCTGTTTGATATGCTTACTTGCCAGCTCAGCAGGCACTATTGTGTGGCTGGAAGAGAGGGTGAAAAAACACACTTAGAGCTGAACGCTGGAGCTATTACCATGAATAGCTTTGAGACACACAAATGCATGTTTGCGTGTGTGTGTGTGTGTGTGTGTGTGTGTGTAATGTATATAAGTGCACCTCTCCTGTGAGTGAGATGTTTGTGTGTCTGTAGGCAGCAGTGTGAGAAACAGGGGAGCAGCGCAGGTGAAGGGATGCACACTGAATGTTAAAGCAACCCATCTCATTGGCATTGCAGCGCTTGTACAACTCCGATAAGTGCATTTATGGGGAAAGTCAGCGCCGGCTTTATCTCGTCATTGCAGGTTCAATCACAGATAAAAGGATTGGACTAACAAAAAGCGAATATCTATCTATATTTGAGATAAATAAATTCAAGCTTCACAGCGTGGCCTCGATCACCTCGGACTGACCGCCCAGCTGCTCCGAGATAACATTTTTTCCTAGAGAAATTACTGATGATGGGTTTTGCTGCTGATAGTCGGCCTGCTCCCTTCCACCCTCAGGCTATCACAGGGCAGTCATGAGTAAAATGTTACCAGCATGTAAATTCAAACAACTTTTCAAGGCATTTAATTCCACACTCCAGCTTGACCATGCTCTTTTTTTTCCTTATCTGTGTCTATGCTTTCAAGCCTCTCTCTGTCCATCCTCTCCATGTTTGGAAATACTGTATGGCTCCAACAGTGGGTCCTTGGGGTGATGCTGATGGAATGCATTTCTCTTTCCAACCTGCATGCAAAATCATCCCAATGGGGAATCTCTGGCTCCTGTTGACAATACCAGCGCAGAACCGAGAGTCTCATGGTAACACTGTGGCTCTTGTTAAAAAAAAACAATAACAATTTGGCAAATATAAGTCTGCACAATAAGCTCGGACTGAAGACACATAAGAAAAAAGGAAAAAGAATTGGCAAACAGGTTCCTGTTTCAAAATACCAAGTTTCCTGAAATAAAATGTGTGGCGAATATGAGCTTGCTTTGCAGCTGCAGGAAGGGAGGTGCTCGTTAAAACATAACTACTAAACTTAAATGACAAAGCATTGTTTTTTTACTCTTAGCTGCTTTTTAAAAGTGATCCTAAAATGGTGTGAACACGATGCTCTCTAACAAAATGGCACATTCAGTTAATGTTTTTAAAAGGGATAGAAATTTCTCCTCTCAGAGGCTAAGAGGAGCAGCATTTTCTTGGAAATGAGGACACAAATATATATATATATATATATATATTTTATAAAAAAAATTAATATGCACACATAAATAATTTTTAGTAGCAGTTCAGGCACCAATTTGAATGTACTGATTCGACACCAGTATCGGTTAAAATGTAAACTAAACCTTCTTTAGCCTGGATAATGATGCATCATTGAGGTGCCACAGTACCATCTCATGTGTACGCCATGACGACTTGCTCCCCTCATTTCCTCCTAGCGTGACGTTATTGTTCTTGCCATATTTTGGATCAACATTTATACAAAAAAAGTAACTTTCATTAAAATTGTATTAGATTCAGTCCCCGTCTGTCTTTAATTGCCAATGTTCACTCGCAAGCCAATGTATTGACACTCATGATAATGCATCATTATCCTCATAATGCATGCTAATGAAAGATGATCGATTGAACTGATGAAACATGATCACAGTCACAGTCGAACCATTAGCTTGGTTGTATGTCTGCTGTGGCGCTGCCTCCATCTCACTCTAAACTTGCTAATGTAACATATGGAGTTGAATTAGGACCAAAAGTTGTGTAGCTGGTAAGCTTTGAAACTGAAAAATAAAGTTTTGATGTGGAATTTTGCAAAATTAATCAGTGTAGTTAAAATTTAAATAAGTGCACATCACAATTTTTTTCAGGTTGAATATTACTAAAATACACTCTGGAAATTATTTGAATTTATGTTTTTGTATTATCTTTCACTTTAATATATTTTGAAATCCATGCTTCTTTTTTTCCAGATTGAAATTAAAATGTTCACAGTTAAATTTTTTTTTCCATTTTGGTATCTTTGTTTTTCAGGTAATGTTTTTTTGTTTTTTTTCAGATTCAACCTTTTGGCTCGAATTTTTCATGGGGTTCATGCCATCAACTGAGAGGGGTGTAGAATCGCGACGGACAGTTTAGCGAAAGGATAGGTGTCCCCAACCATGTTGCCTTTAGGGAGTTTAGGAAATAAATCATTTCAAATCCCCAACCACATGACTACAGCTGCAATTATCTTATAGTAAAACAAATATACTGTGTGTATTTACAATTCCCGTAAATGCTGAATTGTGAATACTCAGGGGTTCAAGGAACTTTATTGTCATACCAGCCATTAGACACATGAGATGGCAGAAAGTTAAGTATCAGGAGGTTCCAGATTTAGCCCAATGAGTACAACAAAAACAATAATATGTACATAAGAATTAGGGGCAGCACGGTGAAAGAGGGGTTAGTGCGTTTGCCTCACAATACGAAGGTCCTGAGCAGTCCTGGGTTCAATCCCGGGCTCGGAATCTTTCTGTGTGGAGTTTGCATGTTCTCCCCGTGACTGCGTGGGTTCCCTCCGGGTACTCCGGCTTCCTCCCACCTCCAAAGACATGCACCTGGGGATAAGTTGATTGGCAACACTAAATTGGCCCTAGTGTGTGAATGTGAGTGTGAATTTTGTCTGTGATGGCCCTGTGATGAGGTGGCGACTTGTCCAGGGTGTACCCCGCCTTCCGCCCGATTGTAGCTGGGATAGACTCCAGCGCCCCCCGCGACCCCGAAGGGATTAAGCGGTAGAAAATGGATGGATGGATAATAATTAGGGATGGGAATTGATAAGATGTTTCCGGTTCCGATTCCTCTTTCGATTCTGCCTAACGATTAGTTTTCTTAATCAATCAATCAATCAATCAATGTTTATTTATACAGCCCTAAATCACAAGTGTCTCAAAGGGCTGCACAAGCCACAACGACTTCCTCGGTACAAAGCCCACATAAGGGCAAGGAAAAACTCACCCCAGTGGGACGTCGATGTGAATGACTATGAGAAACCTTGGAGAGGACCGCATATGTGGGTAACCCCCCCCCCCCTCTAAGGGAGACCGAAAGCAATGGATGTCGAGTGGGTCTGACATAATATTGTGAGAGTCCAGTCCATAGTGGATCCAACATAATAGTAAGAGTACAGTCCATAGTGGGGCCAGCAGGACATCATCCCGAGCGGAGACGGGTCAGCAGCGCAGAGATGTTCCCAGCCGATGCACAGGCGAGCGGTCCACCCCGGGTCCAGACTTCATCCATGGCCACCGGACCTGTGCCCCCCCCCCCCCCCCCCCTCCACAAGGAAAAGGGGAGCAGAGGAGAAAAGAAAAGAAACGGCAGATCAACTGGTCTAACAGGGGGGCTATTTAAAGGCTAGAGTATACAAATGAGTTTTAAGATGGGACTTAAATGCTTCTACTGAGGTAGCATCTCTAATTGTTACCGGGAGGGCATTCCATAGTACTGGAGCCCGAATAGAAAACGCTCTATAGCCCGCAGACTTTTTTTGGGCTCTGGGAATCACTAATAAGCCGGAGTTCTTTGAACGCAGATTTCTTGCCGGGACATATGGTACAATGCAATCGACAAGCTAGGACGGAGCTAGACCGTGTAGTATTTTATACGTAAGTAGTAAAACCTTAAAGTCACATCTTAAGTGCACAGGAAGCCAGTGCAGGTGAGCCAGTATAGGCGTAATATGATCAAACTTTCTTGTTCTTGTCAAAAGTCTAGCAGCCGCATTTTGTACCAATTGTAGTCTTTTAATGCTAGACATAGGGAGACCCGAAAATAATACGTTACAGTCGTCGAGACGAGACGTAACGAACGCATGAATAATGATCTCAGCGTCGCTAGTGGATAAAATAGAACGAATTTTAGCGATATTACGGAGATGAAAGAAGGCCGTTTTAGTAACACTCTTAATGTGTGACTCAAAGGAGAGAGTTGGGTCGAAAATAATACCCAGATTCTTTACTAATTCGCCTTGTGTAATTGTTTGGTTGTCAAATGTTAAGGTGGTATTATTAAATAAATGTCGGTGTTTAGCAGGACCGATAATCAGCATTTCCGTTTTCTTGGCGTTGAATCGGTTCTCTTATCGATTCTTATTCGGATAAAAGATAACTAAAAGGTAGAATAGCATCAAGTTTGTTTAGTTTGGAGCTAACATAACCTTACAAAGCCACAAGTGAGGTCCTAAAAGGCACAAAGCAGAGAAAAACTACTTAGAAAATAAATAATTCTGTAGGATTTAACAAAAGAAAACATATGAAGAAATTACACAAGAATGTAACATTTCGTAACGTTTTTAAAACTTTTAAGTATCTTTGTCATCTGTCTCAAAAATATATTGACAAAGGTTTGTTTAGATTTAGAAGGTGGAACTAATATAATGACATAAGATGCAACACAATATATTTCAAGCTTTCTTTTGGTATAATTGATGATTATGGCTTACCGTTTATGAAAACCTTGAATTGAAAATCTCAGAAAATGTGTGGTGTTTCAAAAACTTTAAGCCATGATCATCAAACGTATAATAAATAAAAGCTTGACATATTTCACTTTCAATGAGTTTATGTGACTTATTAGTTTCACATTTGAAGTATAATTGCTGACATGAATGAACTTTTACATGATATTCGCATTTTATAAGCTCCACCTGTATAAGATGAGTGAATATGTTGGAGGAAAAACATGCAACTTTTCTCTGACTATATACAATTGAACATAAACCTAATGAAAGAAGGAGCATCTATGTGGCAAATATTTGCAAGCTTTTGACCACAAACTTAGTCACCTCTCGGTGACATTTGTCGTTACTGGCCGAGTGGTACCCTTTCCTGCCGTGATGAAAGCTAGCGGCAGACGTGAACTGGAGCCATTGCTGCCCGCCTACAAACCAGTCAGAATATGTCTCCTCATGCTCATCTAAATGGGAAGGCATTTATTTAAATTTAACGGGTAATACGCTAACATTATCGGCGGTATTTGTAGCAGTTGTATTTATGTCAGATGACTGCTGCTGCCTGGGATGATATCATCCAGCCATCTAATCATCTTCTTCCGCTTATGCGAGGTCAGGTCGCGTTGCATGATTGGCTTTATTTTAACAAAAAATCTTAGGGTACATTAAACATATGTTTCTTATTGCAGTTAAGTCCTTAAATAAAATAGTGAACATACTAGACAGCTTGTCTTTTAGTATTAAGTAAACAAACAAAGGCTCCTAATTAGTCTGCTGACATATGCAGTAACATATTGTGTCATTTATCATTCTATTATTTTGTCAACATTATTAAGGACAAGTTGTAGAAAATTATTTATTAATCTACTTGTTCATTTACTGTTAATATCTGCTTACTTTCTCTTTTTACATGTTCTGTCTACACTTCTGTTGTTTGATATTTTACATTAGTTTTGGATGATACCACAAATATGGGTATCAATTCGATACCAAGTACTTACAGGATCATACATTGGTCATAGTCAAAGTCCTCATGTGTTCAAGGACATATTCCCTGAGTTTATAAACATAATATATATTTTTTTTAAACAAAAGACGATGTGATGCCAAAAAATATCAACATAATCATAGTAGTATCGACTAGATGTGTGCCTGTACTTGATATTATTACTGTGGATGTTAGGTGTAGATCCACCAATGGCGTTTGTTTACATTTTGACGCCGGTGAGCTACGGTGTGTAGTGAAGCATGTTTAGCTATTCCTCGTCCTGCAGGGATGATACTTGTAAGAAACGTACTTTATTTGTCGCCATGGAGACGAGGATTAGTGATTTAGAAGTCGCTAAAACACTGCAGACGGCAGATGGACGTTAGCCGCTAGCTAGCTAGCCATGTCTTAAAGTACCTCTTCCTGAGGGCGTTTCAGTGTTATAACTTCACCTTTATCGTTAGTTTTTAAGCCAAAATGCGTCCGTTCTCCCTTTTCTGTCTACACACTGTGTCTGCTTGTAAGTACTCCGTGATTGTGCGCTGCCGAACATGCTCGTCTGCTTGTAAAACCAGCAATGACACGACATGACGACGACGCGGACGCGGGAGGGTGCAGGACCGGTACGTTTCAGAGGCGGTAAACTACCGAAAATGATTCATTGGTATCGCGGTATTATACTACTATTGGTATACCGTACAACCCTAGCAGCTACATTGGAATTATTGCAAGTAGTGCTGTTGTGATCTTTTCTTGTAAAATGTCGGCAAACTTTGGAGCGCTTCTTCCGCCCAGTGTCGCCATGTTGCTCTCTGACGTCACTATGCAGATTGCGTGATGACGTCATCCTCACCAGGAAGAACCGTGTACGGAATCGATTGACAAAATGGAACCGGTTCTGAATTTAAAAAAAAAATTGATTCCCATCCCTAATAATAATTTAATTTCATTTAAGGGTAATGTTAGCCACTGTGTTGTCCAAAAACCCATTCTGCACTCATGGTCGTCAACTGCACAAACAGCCACCTAAAGTGCATCCTATAATAAAAAGTAGCAATATATGTATACAGCTGTGCATGTGCTTGCATGCAAAGCTCTCACACAAACTCAATTAAACTCAGTGCTGTCAGTGTTTTATTTCTCCGCTTGGCAGAGTGCTCAAGAGATTATGGTCTTGGTAATTTAGAGTATTTCTAGTGAGACTAAATGCTTCACCCCGGTTTCCGAATGAAGAAGAAAAAAACAGGACAAACATTTAATTGATTTCCACTGCACATTTACTTGCAAACTGTTAAATATTCATGAACCATTAAAATATAAAAGATGCACATTTTGTATATCTGACCCTTGTTATGCACAGCCAACTCAATAATCTGCTCAATCCGCTACATTGTCCCACTCAGAGGTGAGGCGGGTGCTGTTTGTGCAAGGAGAAAAACACCATTAGTTTCCCACATGTTCCGCGTTGATTAGAGACGGCGGAGAGAGACTCCAATCCGTTCATTTGGCACGCAGAAAAGCACACAACTATCTTCATAACACACTGTTGTCCTGGAATAAAATGCTATTTTTTGGCGCTCTTCAGATTCTGAAAATTGCTTTCCATTATAACAATCCGATAAGATAAATGAAGGGGGATTCGGAATGAAACCGAGGGAAGTCATAAAACCTTTAATTAAGATGTGGATAAGTTTGGGAGAGAGAATAGACAAATTCATTCTTCAGCATCCCTTTATAGAAGCTGAGGGAGAGGGAAGAAAGCCAATGAAATGAGGACAGAAAATGGAAAGGTGAGCATTCAAAAAAGAAGAAAAACATATCCACTGCGCCTTGATCTATAATGAGCGTTGAATTTAAACTTTAAAAAAAGGTGCGCCCCATCCAGGTATGTCGGAGAAAAGGTCAACAAGCCGGTTCTTCTGCTGGCAAGTCTTGTTTTGTTCTTCAATGAACGTCTGCTGTAGCACGACCGGGAATGGTTGGCTCAGTGTGAAGCTGGAGGAAATTTGCATTGGCTGCTGCATCCCTGCTGGGGAAGAGTGTCGTTCCCACATATAACCCGAGTCTAATCAGCCCGTGCAGGTTGAAAAGGAGCCACAGGTAGCTCTTCAGTGGCAGGGGTGGAGAGAGCGCCGTAGGAGCGCTGATGATGGGGGGTTATGTGTAATGAGTGATACGCCTGAGGACACACCCCTCTTGTTTTCTCTGTACAAGGTGTGTGTTTTAATCCCACCGTCATTAGTGAGCGTTTATTTTAGTGATATTATGTCTGCACACATAATGTCAACACTTCAGGTTCCTCTACTACTACAGTGTGCACTACTATCTTAGTCAGCAGCTCTCCATTCATCTTCTACTGCGTGTCCCTTTTGAGGGCGCAGGGGCGCTAGAGCCTAACCCAGCTGCACTCGGGCGGAAGGTGGTGTACACCTTGGACAAGTCGCCAACTCATCGCAGGGCCAACACAGAGAGACAGACAATCATTCACACTCATAAACACTCATTATATATTGTATCACAGTTGATTATATAAGATGATTATACAACAGTTGCAGACCATAAACAGTTTTTTTCTAAATACCATTTTATGCAAGTGTCTTTATACTGCAACACTTGCATATGGCACCATTTGGTCAATACGATTGATACACAATTCAAGGAAAATGTCAATAAAGGTGATGAATCTAGACTTTAATCTTGGTCCAAAAGGTAAAGGGTTCTGTCTAAGAGGCCCATGCATGTGAATTCGGTACTTTCATAGGCACTGACTGAACTACATCGGTACTACCAATTCTCATAAAATTAAACACTTCCATGTCTCGATACCTTTGTTGCTTGTGACTAGGGATGTCCGATAAATGCGTTAAAATGCAATATCGGAAATTATCGGTATCGTTTTTTTAATTATCGGTATGTTTTTTGGGTTTTTTTTTGTTTTGTTTTTTTAATTAAATCAACATAAAAAACACAAGATACACTTACAATTAGTGCGCCAACCCAAAAAACCTCCCTCCCTCATTTACACTCATTCACACTCATTCACACAAAAGGGTTGTTTCTTTCTGTTATCAATATTCTGATTCCTACATTATATATCAATATATATCAATACAGTCTGCAAGGGATACAGTCCGTAAGCACACATGATTGTACGTGCTGCTGGTCCACTAATAGTACTAACCTTTAACAGTTAATTTTACTAATTTATATTAATTACTAGTTTCTATGTAACTGTTTTTATATTTTTTTACTTTCTTTTTTTATAAAAGTACCTTATCTTCACCATACCTGGTTGTCCAAATTAGGCATAATATTGTGTTGATTCCACGACTGCATATATCTGTTGATATCGGTATCGGTATAAAAGAGTTGGACAATATCAGAATATCGGATATCGGCAAAAAGCCATTATCGGACATCCCTACTTGTGACGTCACGTCCGGTTGCAGACTGGTCCCCGGCACGAACACTTGGCGGTGAAACAAGCACTAAAGCAGAACTTATCGCAGATTCAGCACAAACTGCCCCCATGTAATGTTGCAATTTTCAATGCCAACAAAGCTAGTATGCCTGATAGAAAACGCTTGAAAGGAAAGTAAGACTCCACTTTTCAAACATGCACTGGTAATTTACAATGGCTTCCAATGTACATGCTATCGATTAGCATTAGCAGTTTCACGTGGCTATTTCAACACCTCCAATTTTGGTAAAGAAAACTACAACTAATTTACGTTAAAATCAAACAGCTGTTGTGTAATAAATTCAATACTTACAGTATAAACACTTTGTAGAGTGCAACATAAGAGTAGACTGGGACATTCAGCTTAATGGCAAAGACTTCTTCCTGGCAAAACACTGTAGTGTATACGCTGCATGCAAAGTGTACTATATAATACAGTACTTGCAAATAATGCCTTTATGTACGTTACTACGCCGTTACCGATGCTTTTGATGTAACGTGGCACGCTACTTTTATATGTCAACAAGACAGCGTCAAAACGGGCCGTGCGTTTCCCACCTAGGCCTTCAGTGATGTCCGACTTCAATGATTACCTAAATGATGGTATTTTGAACTGAACTCTGTAAGGGAACTCATCAAATTGTGCAAATGGTTAATAATGTTGTGAATGGCGAGTGGGTATTCTCATTAAACTTCCTCAACAAGACTATTAACCTTCTTTACAACTATTGATCACAGAATGTACAATTAGGTAATTGCACTTGGCAGCATCCAGTTTGTGCAAAAGAAGGACACCTCAAAAGAAAGTTAAATGCTATTTTAGATTTATTGTTTGCCTATACGTATGTGTACTCTCACCCAAAGTCAGGAGGAGGTGCAGCAGCTTGAAAAAAATAAACAAAACACTTTTTCCAAACCTGCTTAGCTCACTTCAGTTAAGTTAAAGCTAAAATAAACACATTTCAAGTTGTTTTAGGATGTTCTGTAGGGAATGAGTAAATAGAGCCTGGAGTGCTGCTCCAAAAATGTCTGTTTTTAGGGGTGAGGTAAAACCCAACCTTGTTACAGTATGTTCTACACATGGAGGCTCACTGCGCCACATTTTGAAAACCTCTGACCTAGTTTATCACTGAATAAACTACATCTTTTAACGTTATTATTACACATTGTCATCATTTATTTCCCTAGAAGAAAATGTTAACTTGGTACATTTCAAACACAGGAATTTAACAAACTTTCAATAATTGCTGAGACATGACGAATGTGTAGGATTAAATAAATATTGCTTCTTCCTATGTAACTTTGTTCAACATGTTCAAAATAAACTAAACCAGGGGTCCCCATAGTAGTGGAACCCCGAGGGGAAAATTTGTTGAGTCGTTTGGTTTGGCGCGACAAAGGACGGCTTCCCAAATGTACTGAATATTCATACTGACCTCTTTCAAGCTCATGAGGGGTGTGCTGATCTGATATCGATGTTGATATTGGATATCAGCAGAAAAACAAGTATAGTATTTGCATCGGCTGTAATCTAAACTTTCCCATATAAGTGGTACGATACAAACATTCCTGTAGCGCTAAATATCCTCCAATAAAAACATATGGTTGGTCTTTTCTTGTATTGTAATTAAGTAATTTACAAAAGTTAGCCTAAAAGTATATGGGGTTAGGCTACTAAAAGCTAGCAGCTACACGACAGCTAAGCACACAATAACACACAAGCCTGTCAAAAACGTACTTATGTTTACCAATTATGGTGGCCCCTTGGTGTCAACAAGAAATACAAATAACACTCCACTTCAATCTAAAGACATCATGAGTCCATTCCAGACATTTATGAATTAAAATCACATATGATTTCTGCTGGTATTGTATCATATCGATATCCATATCAGCCGATACTCAAGGCTCCAATATCGGTATTGTATCATAAGTGGAAAAGTTGATTGTATCAAGACACCCTTAAAACTCACTCAATCATTGATGGCCTGTGCACAAAGCTGGCTGGTTGCTATCCATTATTGTTATTTGCACTAATTAAATTACGGTAACTTTATTTACATTTAGACTTTTTTTTGTTTCACACTTAAAATTGCTGTGTTTGGCCTGTAGCCCATTGGCACATTTTCACTTTGGGCCTTGGAGGCAAAAGGAATGGGCAGCCCTGAACTAAATGATAACCATTGTAGGAGAATAAATACTATTTACGTTCATTTGCATTTGTAGTGAAAGTGCTTTATGTTTATTCAGTCAAAGGGGACCAGTTATCATTTTGGGGATGGATGGATATGTTTAAAGTGCATGTTTAGATTAATTAATTAATAATAATAAATAAAATGTTGATTGTAACTATTATCTTTGTGTGAATAATTTGGAAACGTACCAGTTTATATTGCTTTATGATAGAGAACAACATGTTGGTTGTCTTGCATTCATGGCGGAAAGATCTGTGTGGTAGTAAGGTTTTGGACACTGGATCATGTGTAATGCAGTCAGGTATGGTGGAATGGAGCCACACCGTTTTTTGACTCTCTCCCACTCTCTTTATTTCTCTGGAATTATTTTTCTTTATACCTCCTTTTTAATTTCACATTGTTATCGTTTGACATTTTGGAATGATTGAGTGTATAAGTGAATGATACACAAAACAAAGAGTAGCGTCTGGAGGGTTTGTTGTTGTTGTTGTTGTTGTTGTTGTTGTTGTTGTTGTTGTTGCTGCAAGCAGGAGGATGAGGAAATGGAGGAACGTCAAGCTAAGGCTTCATTAGGAAACTACAACCATTATCATTACAATAGTTAATAATGATAGTTTGTCTGTTGTATTTTTTAAGTGTTTTGCATTCAGATGACATCAAAAACATGATCACAAAAAAATGGAAAAAAAAAAATGCAGGCTTATTGGCGATGTCACTTTGTTAAGGTGCATCTATCCTCTTAGCTGTTCCTCAATCATTTTAATCTACATTTAAAACACACTGTATTGGATATGTTTTGGTTTAAATTTGGCGCAAATCTTGCTAGACAGTCACTTAAAGGCCTACTGAAATGCGATTTTCTTATTTAAACGGGGATAGCAGGTCCATTCTATGTGTCATACTTGATCATTTCGCGATATTGCCATATTTTTGCTGAAAGGATTTCGACGATAAAGTTTGCAACTTTTGGTCGCTGATAAAAAAGCCTTGCCTGTACCGGAAGTAGCAGACGATATGCGCGTGACGTCACAGGTTGTGGAGCTCCTCACATCTGCACATTGTTTACAATCATGGCCACCAGCAGCGAGAGCGATTCGGACCGAGAAAGCGACGATTTCCCCATTAATTTGAGCGAGGATGAAAGATTTGTGGATGAGGAAAGTGAGAGTGAAAGACTAGAGGGCAGTGGGAGCGATTCAGATAGGGAAGATGCTGTGAGAGGCGGGTGGGACCTGATATTCAGCTGGGAATGACTAAAACAGTAAATAAACACAAGACATATATATACTCTATTTGCCACAACACAACCAGGCTTATATTTAATATGCCACAAATTAATCCCGCATAACAAACACCTCCCCCCTCCCGTCCATATAACCCGCCAATACAACTCAAACACCTGCACAACACACTCAATCCCACAGCCCAAAGTACCGTTCACCTCCCCAAAGTTCATACAGCACATATATTTCCCCAAAGTCCCCAAAGTTACGTACGTGACATGCACATAGCAGCACGCACGTACGGGCAAGCGATCAAATGTTTGGAAGCCGCAGCTGCATGCGTACTCACGGTACCGCATCCAACTCAAAGTCCTCCTGGTAAGAGTCTCTGTTGTCCCAGTTCTCCACAGGCTGTGTTATCCGGCACAACAGTCAAGGGGTGCATTCTACGGCGGGGGTGCGTTATCCGGCACAACACCTGCCGCAATACACCGCTTCCCACCTACAGCTTTCTTCTTTGCTGTCTCCATTGTTCATTGAACAAATTGCAAAAGATTCACCAACACAGATGTCCAGAATACTGTGGAATTTTGTGATGAAAACAGACGACTTAATAGCTGGCCACCATGCTGTCCCAAAATGTCCTCTACAATTCGTGACGTCACGCGCAGGCGTCATCATACCGAGACGTTTTCAGCAGGATATTTCGCGCAAAATTTAAAATTGCACTTTAGTAAGCTAACTCGGCCATATTGGCATGTGTTTCAATGTTAAGATTTCATCATTGATATAAAAACTATCAGACTGCGTCGTTAGTAGTAGTGGGTTTCAGTAGGCCTTTAAGTTTTTTAATTCTGTCTGCAAGGTGTTTGATTCTGGAGGCGTTACCAGATTGCAAATTAAACCACGCCCCACCTTTTCCAAAAGAATCATAATTTCTCGTTTGAAAGTGTACAGTGTTAGACCATATATCTTGAAGTCGCAGTCGCTATATTTTCCCCAGACAGGGTCAAAAATAAACCTCATAAACATTATATAGATTCACCTGGTCACAGCATTAGGTACACATGCACACTTGCCGATCGATTCAGACAAAAAAAGATGATTTTTGGCAGTATTTACAGGTGAAACTCAAAACATTTGAATCAACTTCAAATGTGAAACTAATATGTGATATAAACTCATTACATGTAAAGTGAGACATGTCAAGCCTTTATTTTTTTATAATTTTGATGATCGCGGCTTACAGTTTTCGAAAACCCCAAATTTTCTTAGGTTTTCAATTCAAGGTTTTCATAAACTGTAAGCCATCCATCCATCCATCCATTTTCTACCGCTTTCCCTTCGGGGTCGTGGGGGGCGCTGGAGCCTATCTCAGCTACAATCGGGCGGAAGGCGGCGTATAACCTGGACAAGTCGCCACCTCATCACAGGGCCAACACAGATAGACAGACAACATTCACACTCACATTCACACACTAGAGCCAATTTAGTGTTGCCAATCAACCTATCCCCAGGTGCATGTCTTTGGAGGTGGGAGCTAGGAAGCCGGAGTACCCGGAGGGAACCCACGCAGTCACAGGGAGAACATGCAAACTCCACACAGAAAGATCCCGAGGCCGGGATTGAACTCACGACTACTCAGGACCTTCGTATTGTGAGGCAGACGCACTAACCCCTCTTCCACCGTAAACCATAATCATCAAAATTATTTTAAAAGAAGGCTTGAAATATCTTGAGTTGCATGTTGCCTCTATAATATATTGGTTTCACCTTGTAAATCTAATTGCTGGAATAAACAAACCTTTGCTTGATATTCAAATTTTGGGAGTTTCACTTGCAAGTCACTACTTTGCGCACGTCCATGTTATTATGCACATGCCAAGATTATGTGACAATTATACTTTATTGTAGATTGTTTTGTGTTCTCAGTATGTTAAGTAAACTTGACTGGAAGGAGCATTCAACAACCCTGTCATTGTTGTTTTGGCGTTTTCTCTCTTTTCACAGGCTGTTTCAATGTGTACATGAAAGAAACATCAGGGTTGTGTTCAAATATGTGTGACTATGCTCATGTGTAAACATGTCAAGAATGACATCATTTTACTTTTGAAAAGAGTGTTGTGACAATGGCCCTGAGTGTAAAACCTCTAACAAATGTTGACATGAAATGTTGTTGACAGCATATTGTGAGTCAAATACGACTTCAATAACCTATCCTAGTTTTGACCAATTAATCTGCAGGGGTCAAGGGGTTGGTGTATGAGGATCAAATTCTCATGGTTGGCACTTTAGCAGTACGCTTCCCCCATGGTTGTATGATGCAAAATGGATAACAATCCCCATAGAACCCTTTAAAAACGTCTCTCCAATGGACTACACCAAGTGGTAGTAAGCCTCCATGGTGACAGTGTACAAATAAGATGGAGTCTGAATACACTGAGCTTCTGCTTTCCTCTCTCTTACACTTGATCCTCTTGTCATTAACATCCCTGATTTCTTTGCTAAGCCGACTCCAAGCTGGATAACCCCTTGAACGCTCAGAGCCTCAGTCAGGTCATCGCTCCAGAAGACACTTAATTACACGAACGTGGATAACACGGACCTGTTTACGATCGATATGGAAAAAGATATAGGCCAAGGGACACAAACAGCCTCATGCACCGCGCAACTAACAATATGTATCGCAATATCGACTGAATACAAGCAAACTTTGTTTGTAAATAAAGTTGTACTTGCATAAAAACAGTAATTACCTGTCATTGCTGATTTCATATGTCATGATATCATCTTTTAGCGACTTCCTTTGGAAAAAATAAAGCAATTGCTGTGACATATGGAGCTGGGAGAGAGAAGGGGGGGACTAACAGAAAGTTAATCTGACCCTGATTCCCATGGCTCGGCCATACACTTCCCCTCCCCTTTTAACAAACTAGGTCACAACTAAGCACAACCAATGTAGGGGAAAAAGAAGGGGAAAAAAACAAACAACTAAAAATAAAAGTGTGGAACAAAACAGGAGAAAACAAACCAAGAAAATGAACAAATGAAAATGAAATGTGTTGTTCTTTGTTCCTGCCTGGTGCTGCAAAGGAGAGTGGAAAACAGCTCTACGGGCCAAGAATGCAGGTGTTTTCGGGCGGAGGAAATAAAAGATGCACTGTTGCCGACGAGGACAACAATGAGTGGTCAAGGAGCCTCAGTAAGGCAGCATGGATGTAATATGCAGGATGTGACTGCAGCATCGACTGTAAAGACCACGAAGAAACATGATCACTATTAAAGTGGACTATGCTCTGTTCAGTTACATGTCATTGATCGTGCACTGCAAAAAGTCAGTGTTCAAAAACAAGAAAAAAACCATACAAAAATTAGGGGTATTTTACTTGAAATAAGGAAAATAATCTGCCAATAGAACAACAAAATTTGGCTTGTCAAGACTTTCCAAAACAAGTAAAATTAGTTAACCTCAATGAACCCAAAAATACCTTAAAATAAGAATATTCTCACTAATAACAAGTGCACTTTTCTTGATATAAAAAAAATATATGAGACCTTTTTTCACAATATGTTGAAAAATATTCTTAAATTAAGTAAATGCTAGTGCCATTATCTTGACATAATGATATGCGCTTGGCATTACATTTCTTGAAACCAGCAAACTTATACTAAAAACTAGTTTATTTTTCTTAATGAAAAGGCAACAAGGCAACCCCTTGTTACTCTTGGGGTCTACTAGCTGCTCAGGCAAATCAATTTTTCCACTGACAACATGACATCATAACGCCAAGTGTGTGCTCTTTCAGTCAATTAGTGCGCGAGAAATATATATATATATATATATATATATATATATATATATATATATATATATATATATATATATATATATATATATAGACATATAGACACATATATATATATATATATATATATATATATATACATATATGTCTATATATATAAATACAGCCTGGCCCCCAGCCAAATTTTTCTTTATTGTCATTTTGAAGAATTAATCTGAATTTGCATAAACTATTTCTGTTCAAAATAGTTTGAAATCTCACATGTGAAATGTTTAAATATTAACTGTCCGTTTACTGTACAGTGCCAACTGTACTACTATATGAGTACGTATTTTCTCTTGTTTCATTGAAAATAAAACAGCAAAGTCCATTTGGCTGTAAGCTGTTTTAATTATGAGACACATTTGTGTCAGTCATGATTTTTTTGTTCATGCTTGAAATAAGAAATTATTACTTTGAAAAAGCAGTTTTATACTTGTGAATGTTGATGACACAACTTTGAAACAGTTGATATTCTCGTTCCAAGCATGTTTTACTCAATATAGGTCATACAATCTCAGCAACAAGCTGCAATATCTTACTGAGATAATTTAGAACCAAAACCCTTAAAACAAGTAAAACACTCTAACATAAAATCTGCTTAGTGAGAAGAATTATCTTATCAGACAGAAAATAAGCAAATGTCACCCGTATTTGAGATTTTTAATCTTATTTAAATTTCAGTTTTTGCAGTGTGGTGATGTTGGTCTATTTATTTTGTCAGAGTTACAGGAGCACTCTGCAGTTTTTAAGAATCTCCTTCTAAAAATCTAGTCTATTTTAAGCTTTTTGAACAGTACTCTCAGGCCACCAGTAGAATAGTCCAGATGATAAAAAAAGACATGACCTACAATGGAATTTTGAGGAACACTACTAGTATAACTAAAGAAGGTGAACAAATGACTGCTGACTGTATCTGAAGTAAACAAGTTGCAGAAATATGTACTCAGGGGTGTCCTGAAATTCAAACATAACATGATAAATTCCACATTCAAGGCTCAAATGTTATCTATAGCGGGGGTGAAAATGTGGGACAATGTGAGCGGAGAAATTAAACTGTCTTGTAGCCTAAGAGTGTTTGGACTATCTCAACTGTGAGACAAAGGTGCAACATAACTCACTGTAGAATAAGGGACATAACACACCAGACAAGGCTTCAGAAGACGAAAGATACCCAGGCAAGATGGAGCTCAATGCTATTGACAAAGTGTTTTCCAGCAGGCGTGTGGGCCCGAGTGAGCCGACCTGACCCGATGAGACCTTTGACCGGCTATACAAAGGATGGCTGGAACAAGAAGAAACATGAATTGGACATCATGTGGACTAAGGAACCAACAACAACAAAAAAATAATAATAAAAAAAATAACTTGTCATTATCATCCATTATCATATGTTATACTTGTTCTGAAATTGTCATGTATCCATCAAATATGCTGTTGAAACTTGGACTATACAACCAACATATATAACCAGCATATAAATTGATTGTAAATTAGGGGCGGGACATGGATAAGCATTCTTGCTTTATTCCCGTATCCCTTTTCAGTGGGTGCCGTTGCATGTCTTTCAAATTACAAAGAGTGATGAAGTGTTGCTATATATGCCTGTCTGCCGGAATAGCCTTTCGCTTTAATAAATTCATTCATTCAAATAAATGCATTCATTCATTCATTCAAATACATAAGCCAAACTACGAGAAAAAAAAAGTTTCCAAAAAGGAGTGGACTTAAAAGGGCGCCTCTCACACCACAAGTTTGGACCCCAGTGTTCTATGTTTGCTAGCATGATTAAAATGTCAATGCAAGGATCTGCCAATGTGTTTACACTAGTCTAAGGTCCTCTATACCAGTGATCCCCAACCTTTTTGTAGCTGCGGACTGGTCAACGCTTGAAAATTTGTCCCGCGGACCGGGGGGGGGGGGGTGATTTTTTTTTTTTTTTTTTTAATAAAGAAATACAATCATCTTACGGACTGTATCCCTGCAGACTGTATTGATATACATTGATATTTAGTGTATATATTGTGTTTTTATGTTGATTTAATAAAAAATAAAAAATAAAAATAAATTAAATTTCTTCTTTTTTTTTTTTTGTGCGGCCCGGTACCAATCGGTCCGTGGACCGGTACCGGGCCGCGGCCAGGTGGTTGGGGACCACTGCTCTATACAATAAGAGCACTCTTGTGTTTTTAGGAATTTTCTGCATAAAGGTTTGTCTTCCAATTTTGACCGAGATAGTGTCATTCCCGCACAGGATTTGACTCTTGGGCCACCAGTTGAATAGCCCTGTCCAATTATGCAAAATGGACTATTTATTGATGTGGTACATTCACAGACTTGTAGTATGATTGTTGTGTTGTCTACTGGCCAGCTAGTTCTATCTAAAAGGTCGAAAGCAATGTTTGGAAAATAATAAAGTACCATATCTTTGCTACTTTTAGGGGTGCTGAAATAATAATTTAAAAAACAGAGTCTAAAAATGCCCATGTCGACTACCATCCTCATCTCCTGGAGGCTTTGTTGCACTTTGTCATGGCAACCCTGCAGGCATGCTGTGTCTCCTCAAAGCTTCTGCAGCACCTTGTATGAGCCTCTCGTGGGGAAAGGACACGAAAAGAGGCGAAGATATATATATTTATATATATATATATATATATATATATATATTTTAAAAAAAGTAGCACGGGAGAGCAGAAAGATAGGACAGGCGAGGGAAAAATGAGTTAGGTTTTCATGTTTGCAGCCTGTCCTTTTGATGTACACACCAAAACAAGCTGAGGCCCACAGCAGCCCGTCCCTGTGGCCAACATGACAGTCGGCTTGGCAGACACTCTGCACGCTCGAGCCTCCACTCCGCCTCCATTCCCGCCCTGTCCTGCCGTGCTCATCCCTTCTCAATCCCTTACCTCCGTGGCTCCTCACAACACAACCTGCCATCACACATGCCAAAACACAGTTGGCAGCCCAGGACGGATCCTCCCGTTTATGCCAAGCGGCCCCCTCCTGATGCCAACGGATTTGGAAGCAACGCCATGAAACTGGCGTGCTGCGTGAGACACAATATTAGCCACTTAGACTCAACTTGATGAATTTCAAAAAAGGACTATTGTTGTGAGAATGTTCTTTGTGTGTACAAATACATATTAAGGCCAAAAAAACAAAAACATATGCAAATAGGATAATTATTTGGAGAAAAACTACAGAAAATTAATTTTAAAAAATGTTATAAAATTATTAAAGTTTTTTTTTACAGTATAAATGTCCTAATATTGAAAAAAACATTATATTAAATATGCGCGTTGGTCAAGATGGCTCTGTTCTCAATGGGTACTAAAGTTAAAGTACCACTGAGAGTCGCACGTACACTAAGTGTGGTGAAATTACCATCTGCATTTGACCCATCCTCTTGTTCCATCCCTTGGGAGGTGAGGGGAGCAGTGAGCAGCAGCGGTGGCCGCGCTTGGGAATCATTTTCGTGATTGATGATACTAGATGCCATTTCGCCTTTCTTAGAGAAAAAAATGCCCTACGCTTGTGTTGTTTTCGGCTGTACAAATTGCGAAAAGGATAAACGTTTCTTCAGAATTCCTCAAGAGGTAATTAAAAAGGGTGAAAGAGTGCAACATTTTACAAAACAATGAGTAAAGCAGCACACACTACGGTCCACAGGAGCAGCGTGGAAGAACGCAAGAGTTTGCAGGGATCATTTTGTTAAAGGTTCGATGTAAGTTTAATGTTTATTATTTCCCATTGAAATATTATCTTAATATTATTTGTATTTCTTAAACACTACAAGTGTTTCAAAAAGTACCAACCCGGACAGTCTAAATAAAAGAAATCAAATGTGAGCAAAACCTAAAAGCTTTTACCAAAAGCAGCAATCATAAATGAAGCTTTCAGCACATACACAATTTTGACATCGATATAGTTATATTTTGATAAAGACGGGGAAAAACATGCATACTCATACACGGCACATACAACAGCATCAAACATGGCTTATTTAGACGCAAAGTTAAACCATGAAATGCAACTAACTTGCCCAAGCAAAAACCAAGAGTCTTGATACCAGTTTCCTTGAACCAGCCACACACAAAGAAGTTGTAGGCCTCCATGCTTTTCCCAGTTTCCAGCTGTTTTGTCGTGTGGAATGGCGTCTGGAGCACAATAGTTTGATATGTCTGATTGGGAACACAACCGATTTATAATACTTAATCTATTCCATTGCATAGTTAGATTTTTTTGTGCGTATCTGCTTTTTGCTGGAAGATTTAAGCCTCTTGTGTACTCAAATAGTTCGCTGGCTGCTTGTTGTACAACAGCCATTTTGGCTTTGTTGACCACCACTGGATTCACTTCCGGGAAGAAGTCACGTGTCCTAATACAAACAATTGTCTGTCTATTGAGACGAATGTTCATTGTATGCCTTTTGGTCTGTTTGTTCATTAAACTGCCTTATTACCTGCACGTCGCTTCTTATCTCTGCATTCTGGTGTCACACCATCTAACGACACGCGAGTTCCTGACACAATAGTAATTTTTGTTCTGTTATTTGTTTTAAAAAATGTATTGTATGTACTTTAGCATTCAATACCACAAATACATTGTCTGATAGACAAAAAAAACTGTCGAATTCTAAATTGAATAAGAAATGGGTTATACTTGTATAGCGCTTTTCTACCTTCAAGGTACTCAAAGCGCTTTGACACTATTTCCACATTCACCCATTCACACACACATTCACACACTGATGGCGGGAGCTGCCATGCAAGACCCTAACCACGACCCATCAGGAGCAAGGGTGAAGTGTCTTGCTCAAGGACACAATGGACGTGACTAGGTTGGTACACTGCAAAAAGTCAATACAAAAATACAAAAATTAGGCGTATTTTATTTGAACTAAGCAAAATTATCTGCCAATAGAACAAGAAAATTCGGCTAGTCAAGACTTTCCAAAACAAGTCAAATTAGCTAACCTCAATGAACCCAAAAACACCTTAAAATAAGAATATTCTCACTAATAACGAGTGCACTTTTCTTGGTAGAAAATAAATGTTTACCTTTTTGCTCAACATGTTGAAAAATATTCTTAAATTAAATAAATGCTAGTGCCATTATCTTGACATAATGATATGCACTCGGCATCATGATTTTTTTTTTTCATGCTTGAAGTAAGAAATTATTACTTTAAAAAAGTAGTTTTATACTTGTGAGTGTTAATGACACAGCTTTGCAATCGGTTGATATTCTAGTTTCAAGCATGTTTTACTCAATATAGGTCATAAAATCTCAGCAACAAGCTGTAATATCTTACTGAGATAATTTAGGACCAAAACCCTTAAAACAAGTAAAACACTCTAACAGAAAAACTGCTTAGTGAAAAGACAGAAATTAAGCAAATATCACCCTTATTTGAGATACTTAATCTTAGTTAGATTTCAGTTTTTGCAATGTAGAAGGTGGAGATTGAACCAGGAACCCTCAGGTTGCTGGCGCGGCCACTCTTCCAACTGGTTGATCATCAAGAACCCGCAGTGGACATGGGAGAATCTACTGTATTAAAACATTTGGCACACTTTGATGATCTTTGTAAAAAAATAAATAAACAAATAAAAGGAATCTTAAAATATTTACCATTTATAGTAAGAAACCTAAATGGTTTTCTATTGATATAATATTACTTTATTTCCATGAGAGTAGAACTTTGCTTGTGGTATTCAAATTTTCTTCACAAAAACACAGATTTCTTCGGCATCTATGCGGACTAATCTTTCAGTGTCGTACTTCTTCACATATGCAAGAGCTTTCCAAAGGACTGTTTTGAAAATGAGAGAAGTCGGAACAACAGATGGAGCAGAACCCCGTACACAAACACAGAATTAATGGCACCGGTTGTATCTGCACAGCTGCAACACAAACACACACTCGAACATAATTCTTTTTTCCGGTACAGAATTCCTAATAGCGGTAAAGGCTGGTGCCAAATAAAAATAATTACAGCAAAGGCAAAGCATGCTAATTAGGCTAGGGATAATAATGATGGCGTGTATACATGGCCAGCAGTGTTGTGATCATGCCTGTTATTGTTCTTCATTGTCTTTCATCTCTGTTAAGAGGCGATGAAAATCAATGGCAGGCTCTCCCAGCAGCTTGGCAGCCGACTGATGTGCGCGCACACACACACACACACACACACACACAGTGGTGTGCTCATCACATATGATCCGCACACGCTGATGTGAAGGGAGATGACTATCAGGGTGAAACTGGGCTTTAATTGATCTTGGTCACAGTTTAATGTGAGGCAAGGATTAACTGTTATCAGCGGAAGAGAGAAGAGCTTTGGAGAGGCGATATCACAGTCCCTGACGTTAAAACCCACTGCCCTTGATGACAGGAATTCAGCGATGTGACCCACAAAGATGTGAGAGTGCGACTGGGAACTAGGAAATAAAAGAGCGAAAGGCTGGCCAGTGGTGAGACGGGCGCCGTCAAGCCGAACTTAATCCCAATTTCCCTATGACGTTTCCAGCCAAATATCAGCTATTTCTAGCATGTGAGGGTTGGAGCACGTGCCAGCTTCTTTTTTCTCATCTTTTTTGCTTTTTATCACGCTAGATAAGTCATGAAAGTGTTTGAATAGCAGCAGGTGAATCATCAGCGAATGGCAAGCCCAGGACGAGCAAAACAGCCAATGACGACGATAATGCCGCATGGGGGTCAGCATTTATCACTAAATGACACACTTGAGGCGTCTAGTGGGGACAGATCTACCTGCACATTTCAAAGAGCTGTAAATGGCAGGGCAAGATTACAAAACAGCTCTCTGGTGCCAGATGGAGAAACCTTTCAACTGGAAAAATAAAACACTACCTCCTTGTGTATAAGTCTTTTCATGGTCTTGTGCCAAAATACATCTGACATGTTAGAACCATATGAACCTCAGTGGTCTGCTGCTGGTGTCCAGAGTCAGGACAAAACATGATAAAACTGCGTTTCAGTTTCATGCTCCTAAAATCTGGAATAGTCTTCCGGAAGATGTGAGACGGGCCTCAACGTTGGTAATGTTCAAATCCAGGCTGAAAACACTTTTATTTAATTGTGCATATAAAAACTAAAAGTATTTTATCCACAATGTTAAATTGATTTTATTTTTAAATCTGATTGTTTTTATGATGATTGTATTTTCTGATTTTAATTTTAATAATGATTTCATATTTTTATTTGTACCTTCTTTTAATTTTTTGTGAAGCACTTCAAATTGCCTTGTGTATGAATTGTGATTTATAAATAAACGTGCCTTGCCTACGAAGATTCAGATAATGAAAACACCCGGAATCTGTTAATTAGATAGAAAGCTGACAGCAAATGTGATGGGAAGTAACTATTTATACCATGAATCTAAACAGCATGTGTTTTTTTTTTAGTGTTCTCATATGATTATTTTTTTAATTTGAATTAGCGGTAGAAAATTAAATATTACTTGCAATGGTATTGCGAAAATGTCATACTATATATCATTTTTAAAATATTTTACTTGAATGCACATTTTTTTGTTCAAAATGTGGTTTATTTCCTCCTTTTTGTCACTACTTCTCTGATTGGCTATCTGGACACACCTGTTCCCGGTTGCCACAGGTAACTTTTTATGCATTAGTACTTTTTTTTTTTTTCTGTGTACCTAAACATGCATGGCTTTCCTTATTCTGCCTGGGCCATTTCCTGCTGCACTATTTATTTACTTTTGTTAAGAAATACATTTACATGAACTTCGCCTGCCATCTCTGCATCCTGGGCTCACGACCAACACGACACACAAGCCGGACCGGGACAGAGATTTGCCAGCAAGCACACCAGTCGGGGTCTTCTCACTACTCTTTGCACTGACGAATGCATTGACCTAATCACTGCCCGTATAAAAATCTGCGCTTTTAGGTAACCACCCATGGCTAAGGTAAAGGAACATGTGTGATCAAAAAAATTAATCAGCATTTATACATGAATAAAGCAATCATTTTCTGTGAATAATCACGTGAGTTAACTCAATATTTATGACAGCCCAAGTTAGTTTTCCCCTCAACACCAATGGCTGCTACCAAAACAAACCTACAAACCCTGTTTCCATATGAGTTGGGAAATTGTGTTAGATGTAAATATTAACGGAATACAATGATTTGCAAATCATTTTCAACCCATATTCAGTTGAATATGCTGCAAAGACAACATATTTGATGTTCAAACTGATAAACTTTTTTTTTTTGCTGCAAATAATCATTAACTTTAGAATTTGATGCCAGCAACACGTGACAAAGAAGTTGGGAAAGGTGGCAATAAATACTGATAAAGTTGAGGAATGCCCATCAAACACTTATTTGGAACATCCCACAGGTGAACAGGCAAATTGGGAACAGGTGGGTGCCATGATTGGGTATAAAAGTAGATTCTATGAAATGCTCAGTCATTCACAAACAAGGATGGGGCGAGGGTCACCACTTTGTCAACAAATGCGTGAGCAAATTGTTGAACAGTTTAAGGAAAACCTTTCTCAACCAGCTATTGCAAGGAATTTAGAGATTTCACCATCTACGGTCCGTAATATCATCAAAGGATTCAGAGAATCTGGAGAAATCACTGCACGTAAGCAGCTAAGCCCATGACCTTCGATCCCTCAGGCTGTACTGTATCAACAAGTGACATCAGTGTGTAAAGGATATCACCACATGGGCTCAGGAACACTTCAGAAACCCACTGTCAGTAACTACAGTTGGTCGCTACATCTGTAAGTGCAAGTTAAAACTCTCCTATGCAAGGTGAAAAGCGTTTATCAACAACACCCAGAAAAGCCGTCAGCTTCGCTGGGCCTGAGCTCATCTAAGATGGACTGATACAAAGTAGAAAAGTGTTCTGTGGTCTGACGAGTCCACATTTCAAATTGTTTTTGGAGACTGTGGACGTCGTGTCCTCCGGACCAAAGAGGAAAAGAACCACCCGGATTGTTCTAGGCGCAAAGTTCAAAAGCCAGCATCTGTGATGGTATGGTGGTGTATTAGTGCCCAAGACATGGGTAACTTACACATCTGTGAAGGCGCCATTAATGCTGAAAGATACATACAGGTTTTGGAGCAACATATGTTGCCATCCAAGCAACGTTATCTTGGACGCCCCTGCTTATTTCAGCAAGACAATGCCAAGCCACGTGTTACATCAACGTGGCTTCATAGTAAAAGAGTGCGGGTACTAGACTGGCCTGCCTGTAGTCCAGACCTGTCTCCCATTGAAAATGTGTGGCGCATCATGAAGCCTAAAATACCACAACCGAGACCCCGGACTGTTAAACAACTTAAGCTGTACATCAAGCAAGAATGGGAAAGGATTCCACCTGAGTAGCTTAAAAAATGTGTCTCCTCAGTTCCCAAATGTTTACTGAGTGTTGTTAAAAGAAAAGGTCATGTAACACAGTGGTGAACATGCCCTTTCCCAACTACTTTGGTATGTGTTGCAGCCATGAAATTCTAAGTTAATTATTATTTGAAAAAAAAGAAAAAAAGTTTATGAGTTTGAACATCAAATATCTTGTCTTTGTAGTGCATTCAATTGAATATGGGTTGAAAAGGATTTGCAAATCATTGTATTCCGTTTATATTTACATCTAACACAATTTCCTAACTCATATGGAAACGGGCTCTGTAGTAAGACACTGGAGATCAGGGTATTCCAACTAGCGGTAGTTGATTTTGAGTAGCTCACTAAAGGGTCAAAGAATATTTGCCTAAACTCTCAGTATGTTCAATAGTGTTCAATTGTTCAATTCAGACAATATGCCATAAAATACCACAAAGACATGACCACACTGTTTGAGTGGCGATCAGCTTTGGAATCGAATTGGAATGATGATTTTAGTCTTTTCTGACTCATAAATGTTGTTACAATGTTGGATACTTGTGTTAAACAATGCCACAGTGTCAAATCATAAGGTTCATGCATTTGGGTGTGAGCTTGCACGTAGTTTAGGAGGCCTCTGAATGCAGCGTTTTGCAGTCAGGCTATGTTGTGACTTGACAGCGAGATGGATGCACTTGTTTGGACTTTAAGTAAAGCTATCAGCCATCAGGTGTTGGGGCTTTTGTTTGAGGAAACAAGAAAAGGTAGGACAAAAGATTATTTTTATGCGCACTATAGTACTGACGACAAATGCTTATAAAAGCAGGTGCACCTAATGAGTGAATTGTTTATACAGGACTGTGCCAACTATGGACCATGCAAGGGCAAAGACCATACAGTAAAAATGGGACATTTCTACCTTTGACTCGCCCCTAATTAGATAAGGTCGCCTCATGTAAACGTCCACCACTTTATAGAGGACAAACCAGGCTTCGCTACATGTCTTAAAATAACCAACTATGGACCATGCAGGGGCAAAGACCATACAGTAAAAATGGGACATTTCTACCTCTGACTCGTCCCTAATTAGATAAGGTCGCCTCATGTAAACGTCCACCACTTTACTGAGGATAAACCAGGCTTCGCTACGTGTCTTAAAATAAAGACTGGAGCGCTGATGTATTTTGTATGCGTAGTACTAGTGCAGTTACTTGGTACAGTACAGTAGTACCTCAACTTACAAACTTAATTGGTTCTGTGACGGAGCTATTAAAGGGGAAGTGCACTTTTTTTTTGCACTTTCTATTTGGAATTTTGCCTATTGTTTACAATCATTATGAAAGACAAGACGAAGGATGCATTTTTTTTTTTTTTACAAATTCTAACCCGTGAATATACATAAATAAAAGTCAGGTTAAAATAGAGTCGATGAGAGATGCTCTATTCCGCCCATAAAACCCGACAAATAACCATCCAAAAAGCGCCAACAATACCCCATTTACATTTTGCAACTTGAACATTAACCAAGTTTCAGTGATATTATTATAAGCGCTAACGCAGACAAACTATTTATAGCAGCGTCACTAGCTTGTGTGGCCATGTTGACATCTTCGGCTGGTGAGCTGCATCGGCGCTGGTGGAAGTTTATCCAGATCATAAAAACTGCCCCCCCCCCCCGCCCCCCCGCAACATCAACGGACAAGCAGTTAAAAAAATAAATGGATGGATTGAGGACGTATCAAGTAGCTTTTTAGTTTATTCGTGATTCCCATTGTGATGTTATGAGCTAGGGAACTTAAGAATTCCATTACCCAGCATGCCACAGTGAAGAGCATGCGCGTTTGCCCCGTCTAGGTTGTTGATTGTAGCCATGCCGGCAGCTGGACTTTGTTGATGAGCACGCTGTGGAGTAAACTTTAGTAACTCAGCAAACACGCCTCATCTGCATCTTTTATGATTACCGTATTTCCTTGAATTGCCGCCGGGTATATAGTATGCGCCTGCCTAGAATTATTTTGCGAAACTTGTTTCACAAAATAATTAGCGCATGCTTAGCATTACCGCTGGGTCAGAATTACTGCCGGGTCAAACTCGTTTCGCAAAATATTATTTCTGTTAGCGCATGTCTAGAATTACCGCCGGGTCAAACTTGTTTCGCAAAATAATTAGCATATGCCTAGAAACTCGTCACGTCACGAGTAACACTTCACCTGTCATCATTTTCAAAATGGAGGAGGCTGATTTCAATCATTTAAAATCGCATAAAGGGAAGAAGATAAAGAGCTATTCAGTAGGATTTAAGGTGCAAGCTATTGAATATGCTAAAAAGAACAGTAAGCAGCTATGTTTTATTAATATACCGTAGCTGCGTGTGTCAAATATGAGTCATGAAATGACTCCCGCCTCCTGGTGGTAGAGGGCGCTAGTGATCCTTCTTGCGACTACTCGGCTGCAGAAGAAGTGACAACAAGCAGCAACAGTTAGCAGCGATCCTTTATTTTTTCCTCTCGCTTGCACTTTTAACATGGAGGATTACATATCTAAAATAAAACAGTTTTCTAAACTGAACTTTCAATCGAAGCAGGAGGTAATAATTAAAGGAAGATCTCCATCGAGACAGAGAGACTTTTAAAACTGAAGAAAGATAAGGAAGACTTCTATAAACAAGTTATTGATGCTTTTGTTCAGAAGGAGCTGCGCATGGACTTCATTTATAAGTAAAGGTAAGACCATAATAACGTTTGTTTTATTAAATGTGCTTTTCATATTCATAAGCGCAGGCCTAAATTTACCGCATGCCTTTGGTAAGCTCCGCAGTGAGAAGAGGTTTTAAATTAATTACCACCCCGGCGCTAATTCAAGGAAATACAGTAGACAAAACAACACACCCATGTTTAGCTTTTATATTTTGTGTTTTCCCGCCATGTGTCGTCTTGGAAACGCTGGAAAAGAAAGTGGAGCACTTTGCTTTGCCAGATCGCAGACTTTCTGACCTCCGCCAAAGAAGTCATGTTTTGACCTGGGCTTGTTTGTCTGTTTTTAGCAACATAAGTCAAAAACTTATGGACATTTAATGTTGAAAAAAATTTTGAGCACAATTCACTTTCTGCTTACGGCGTTCAATGGCCCCAAGCAGGGTATTCTGGGAGATGTAGTTTATTTACGGACACAGCAAACGAAAAAAAAAAACTACAGTCACCAAGTTTTAGTTTGATACCATCACACGTCACGGTATTATTGAGAAGACTTTAAAGGGGAACATTACCACAATTTCAGAAGGGCTAAAACCATTAAAAATCAGTTCCCAGTGGCTTATTTTATTTTTCAAAGGTTTTTTTCAAAATTTTACCCATCACGCAATATCCCTAAAAAAAGCTTCAAAGTGCCTGATTTTAACCATCGTTATATACACCCGTCCATTTTCCTGTGATGTCACACAGTGATGCCAATACAAACAAACATGGCGGATAGAACAGCAAGGTATAGCGACATTAGCTCGGATTCAGACTCGGATTTCAGCGGTTTAAGCGATTCAACAGATTACGCATGTATTGAAACGGATGGTTGTAGTGTGGAGGCAGGTAGCGAAAACGAAATTGAACAGGAAACTGAAGCTATTGAGCCATATCGGTTTGAACCGTATGCAAGCGAAACCGACGAAAACGACACGACAGCCAGCGACACGGGAGAAAGCGAGGACAAATTTGGCGATCGCCTTCTAACCAACGATTGGTATGTGTCTGTTTAGCATTAAAGGAAACTAACAACTATGAACTAGGTTTACAGCATATGAAATACATTTGGCAACAACATGCACTTTGAGAGTGCAGACAGCCCATTTCAGGTGCGCTAAGAACATATATTTTTTCCACGATTTCAGCACTCAGGTTAACCATACCTAAATAGACACAAAATACTGCATTACACAAGACTACCCGAATGTACTCGAATGATTAAAAAAAAAAAAAATGTTTTTAAGCTAAATTATTGGTAAACACAGTTTATGTATAATAATTTACGTAAAACCGCGAGTAATGAATAAAGTTTTCATCAATTAATATATTCTGTAGACATACCCTCATCCGCTCTCTTTTCCTGAAAGCTGATCTGTCCAGTTTTGGAGTTGATGTCAGCATCTGCTTTGAGTGTCGCAGGATATCCACACATTCTTGCCATCTCTGTCGTAGCATAGCTTTTGTCGGTAAAGTGTGCGGAACAAACGACTGACCATTTCGTCGGCTTTCCCCACAGCCTCGTATTTTGAACAAATTTCGTCCAATTTCTTGCCACTTTTGCATCTTTGGGCCACTGGTGCAACTTGAATCCGTCCCTGTTCGTGTTGTTACACCCTCCGACAACACACCGACGAAAGTGAGAAAATGGCAGATTACTTCCCGATGTGACGTCACATTGTGACATCATCGCTCCGAGAGCGAATAATAGAAAGGCGTTTAATTCGCCAAAATTCACCCATTTAGAGTTCGGAAATCGGTTAAAAAAATATATGGTCTTTTTTCTGCAACATCAAGGTATATATTGACGCTTACATAGGTCTGGTGATAATGTTCACCTTTAAAACGGAATGAACGTGATATTTATAATATCGTTGCATCCCTAGTAATCAGTGATGCTGTTGAAAAAAAAACGAACATTGTGATGCATTTTTTAAATCAATTTGTCGCATATGCTTAAAAGGAGCAAAATACATATATTACATGTTATTATAAATGTGCCCGTTAATACATTAAATATATACTAACATGTATATACATCCATCCCATCCATTTTCTACCGCTTATTCCCTTTGGGGTCGCGGGGGGCGCTGGAGCCTATCTCAGCTACAATCGGGCGGAAGGCGGGGTACACCCTGGACAAGTCGCCACACAGTAAAACCTTACTGGTGGTGTTTAGATGTTTTAAGGGCTTTATAGGCAAAATAGAGCGACTCCTATTGGCTCCACTGCAAGTGAACTGTTGATCGCATTTATTTGTGCATACGTATAAAAAAGAAAAGAAAAACATGTGTTCTTGTCTTACATAAGGATTGGGAATGATAGGCAGAATTTTCAAGAAAATGTAGACCCCTTCAACATAAAAACCACTTGTATTTCAAATCTTCCAAGACAGCGCAATTTTAACACGTAACATGCATTTTAAAGTGAAAAACTAACTTGTTGATAAGATACATTGCAAAAAAACAATACAGTACAATGTAGTACTGACAAATACAGTAGTTGTATAAAGTAATGTAATAATAATGAACAGTATTTGACTTGGAGAGTGGACTTCTACGATGTCTCCTTCTCACTGCTTTTCTTTCAAACACACCATTAGCAGCTTCTCCATAGCTTTATGGATACATGTCCGACATTTAGGTATAGCTTCATGGATACATGTCCGACATTTAGATATTATTTTAACATTCTTCTCTGGCGTTGGACTCATTCTGCTTCAGTATGCTGCATGGTGCAGACTAGCAGTGATCAATTGAATTCGCCAGGTTGGCGACACGCTCCGTCATGTTTTTGATCATTTCTTTTTTTACTTTAATGACAATCATCCACTTCTTCTCAGCCCTGTCCTTCACACTCACTTCCTTCCTTCCAATGGCTGGAAAACAAAGTTGTGTCGATCTCAAGCTATAAGCGAATGCTATTGTGGAACGATCTCCCTCTCCATGTGAGACAGGCCCCTTCTTTGACTACTTTTAAGACCCATTTTTACTCACTGGCTTTTAACCCAGCGTGAGACTTTGAACTGTTTAAACTGTTTTTAACTTTGTAACTGCTTTTTATCTAACAAATTCCTCTTAAGATAATTTGTATTTGCCTTTCCTATATATATATATGTATATATATATATATATATATACAGTATATGTATGTATTTTATCTCTGTTTTAAATGTTATTTTTTAGTCTGTCCTTTTCCTGTATTTCTTTGTGGTGTACAGCCCTTTGTTCTTCAACTGGTTGTTTTTAAAGGGCTTTATAAATAAAGTTGGTACGGTATGGTATGGTACCGTGTGAGACCGGATGTTACAAGGTTCACTGTGACATTTGCTTGCTACACCAACTAATGGCGGGGATGCTTACAACTCAAATTGTTGCTTGCTCAAAAGACGGCACTTGTCTTAAAACACTCTTAAGTTTGAGCAATCTTAAATTGAGGTACCATTGTGTATGCAAAAAGCACAGAGTAGCCTTTCCTGGGTAGAAACACTCTGTTAGAGACAGGGATGGACAAATACAGCTCATTAGCATTAAAGCTACAGACACATAAAACAGCATGTTCCCATTAGAGCGCTTTTAAACTGTCCAAGTCCAGCATCATTTTTGGCCAACACACTTTCACTATAGTGAGACATCAGAGGCTTATTAAAAATGTTGATAAATACAATATATTAACTTCTTTTTAATGGGTTGCTGCTATGCACATGTGCCAACAATGCACACATTACCGCGGAAATTAAAATCCTGCTAACGAACACCCAAACCAGGCAATTAACAGGAAAACAAAATATTTTCCTCGAGCTGTTGTGCTTGGTGGAGGTAACAAACATGTCAGCGTGTCTTTTTTTCTCTTTCTGGATGATTTTGTCATTCAGCGCTCTCCACTGACAGTAGACTATAGTTCAAGAGGTTTTCAAGAGTGTTCCTCACCCCACTCCACCCCTACATGCTTGCTTCTCTCCGAGTTCCCAAGACAACACTTTGAAGGCAAAAGACAGATGAAAAATCAGAGGCAGCACGATGTTCAATTTCTCCACAGAGGCCTCGCCAAATGAGACAGAATTTGATTTGAGAGCGTTGCGTCATCCGTAACTCGTGCAAATGGTCAGTATATGGCGTCGTGTATGGCACAATAGCCTCGTCAGCGAGATATACTGTGGAACAAGATAGTGTCAGCAATTAAGGCTTTTTCAAACACTTAACACTTGATTCACAACATTATTCAACAGTGTGACTGACATGGTATTGACTCGCCTTTTGTATGAGCTAATTAAATTAGGAATGTTTTATGCGCGCCAGCTTTCAGCTCTGCAGTCACACACACGCTTATACGCACACCTTTATGAGCAGCAAACATCTCCGGCCCAACTCATTCAGAGCCATAAAAACATATTTATGGAAGCATCAGGCCATTGAGCCACAGAAATGTTTGCCATTTTCTCTGCGCTCTATGAGTCCATCCAAGCATCAAGATTGATTCTGAGGGTTTCGACTTAACCCCCCCTCCCCATCTTATAGGAACTACAGTATATGTAATGTAACAGTCTGTTTCTTTATGTTTTTCTTGTTGTTTTCTAAATCAACCAGCACCCAGTCAAATTAGTACACATTGCCATGAAACATACAGCAGAACCCCTGAAATTGAATCGTACTAAACCGCCGTCATGCACGACATTGTGCAATACCTTACAAGAGTCACGGTTGGGTCGCATCTTCTTCCCTTCTTGATTGTCCATAAAGTCTATGTCCACTCCCCACAGGAGATTGTAAGGGAGGACAGGAAGAGAGTCTGTGCAGTGGGCAAAGCAATAGTAATTGGGGGCGGAGCCAGAGTAATTGGGGGCGGGGCTTAAGTCCTGGAGGACAGGGACAGACCTGGTGAGCAAGTCTGTAAAATAATTTTCTGATATTCCGCTATAGTTGCAAGTATTTCCTTAGCGGGAGGCTGACAGAAAGAATTGCAAAATAAATGTTGCTCTCTGGCGTCATTACCAACAGGCGGGGTGACAACATCGGAGGGCGCCAGCGGAGTGACGTAATCGGCGCGGGTATCCATCTGGCTCACGGCCCAGTCGGTGAAATGTGTGGCAAAGTGACTGATTGGATTTCCAACCAAACGTGGAGGGGAAGACTGGGCTGCTTGCGGCTTGCTTCGGTCAGACGAAGAGTTTGAGGGGTCGATGCGTCCTGACAGCGAGTCGAAGCCTTCTTGGACGGCTTCCGTCTTCGCTGACGCGTCTGGTACGGCGGTGTGGGGATGTCCCCAAAGGGAGTCGATGGGGACCAGCAAAACTCCAAGGCCCCACATTATGACATCATGTTCTCCCTGTCTTCGGGTGAATGGGGTAGCGTCTCCGCTTCCATCGCTCTTAGCACCCTCCTCGTACCTTCGTCAAACTCCTCGAAGCCCGTTGCGAGAAAACTGTAAGCTGCCTTCCTTCTGTCACGGTTGGGTCGCATATTACTGCGTGGGTCGTTCTTCCAGGATGAAGACGGAACTCCGGACGAAGCTTGCAGGTAAGAATGTGATTTATTCTTCATAAATCAGTTAACGCACAAACAAAACTAAGCAAGCTTGCCGATAGCACGGGGAACTAAGGCGAAACTTAGCACAGGAATCAAAAGCATTGAAACAAGAAATCATCCAACGTAACTGTTGATTAAAGCAAACAAGGAAGCCAGGCCGAGCGTGGCGAGAAACAAGAATACGTAGATCTCTGATTAGTGCCCGTCAGCAGGTGAGCATCCCGGACACAAATCAGAGGCAGGTGATACTAGTTTGCACCCATGGCAACTAAAACAAACCCAGGGGTGCTGAAAACAGAACTGAGGTAGTGGAACTAATAGAACAAAACTAAACAAAACATGATCTGGGCAATTGATCATGACAAAAGTTGAATTCAGCAATCATCGAAGAATTAACTGGCGTATGTTTTCTATGTGACACATACTCTGAAAGAAAGAGGGGCTTCAACTAAGAGTTTTAACTAGTAAAAAGACAAATATTGACCAGAAATTACATGAAGAGAACACAATAGATGTATAAATATACTCATTGTTTCGTTGGTTTTGCTACACATTTCGCAGTCGTGTTTCCTGGACACGGAAGGTTAGGAAGCGGCGGAAGTAGCGTGCAGGTAGGAGTCTTTTAATTCCAAAGACAGGGCGAAAATACAAAGAGAGGTAGGTGCCGCTCGAGAAGCCCCTGGCACAACTTAGCATAGCATAAAGTGAACAAGAACGAAGGCCGTAGCGTGAAGCTAGCAAGACAAACCAAACAGTAGTTGAGACAAAGGGTGACTAACAAACATAACTGTGATCCCGCCCCGACGGGACGAGTTTAAATACTGTTGGGGTATGACTGTGATTGGGCACAGATGCGAGTTCAAATCAACAAAACAGGAGCAGGAGTATCTGATCAGCGCCTCTAGCAACCAGAGGTAACCACAGAAAGGAACGCTGAAACAGAAATAGACCTTAAACACGACAAAGGCAAAACAAGACATGACCTGTTGGGACAGTTCATGGCAAGTTTTCTCATAAGAAATACTGTAAATCCGCGACAGACACAAATATATATTTTAGTGAGAATAATTAAAGTTGCACTTGCAGAAAACAGTGCCAAATACAGATAAATGATGAATAAAACGGATACATTTAACATTAACAGTACATTCTTGTATCCAGTAGTGTTTCTCACCTTCTTTTACAAATTCCTGGCAATTGCAACTTTTTTGACAGGGTTTGCTTTTTGTGTTGTTTTCTGTGAGTTACGGTTCTGTCCTTTTATTTTGTTACATCTGTTTCCTGTTGAATGCATTCCCTTTATTCCTGTCAGAGGAGGCTGTTAGTAATCACTAATCAGGATAGCTGAGCAATCCTAGGAATGTTGATACCAAGTAAATACAGGGCTAGTATTGTGGATACGGATACTTTTGACCTGAAATGTCGTGATTATTGCATCGTTTTGTGAATTTGCCACTAGTTAGTTGATTATATTATATATTATTATAATATATTATGATTATCTATTGTCAAAGCGGCTGATTGGAGCTGTGGCCGCAAGGTAGTTGGTGCCTGTCGTGGCGGTAATCCTAGAACCCGTTGGTGGACACCGGCGGTGAGGGATGCCGTCAAGCTGAAGAAGGAGTCCTATCGGGTTCTTTTGGCTCATAGGACTCCGGAGGCAGCGGACAGGTACCGACAGGCCAAGCGGTGTGCGGCTTCAGCGGTTGCGGAGGCAAAAACTCGTACATGGGAGGAGTTCGGGGAAGCCATGGAAAACGACTTCCGGACAGCTTCGAAGCGATTCTGGACCACCATCCGCCGCCTCAGGAGGGTGAAGCAGTGCACTGTCAACACCGTGTATGGTGCGGATGGTGTTCTGCTGACCTCGACTGCGGATGTTGTGGATCGGTGGAGGGAATACTTCGAAGACCTCCTCAATCCCACCAGCATGTCTTCCTATGAGGAAGCAGTGCCTGGGGAATCTGTCGTGGGCTCTCCTATTTCTGGGGCTGAGGTTGCTGAGGTAGTTAAAAAGCTCCTCGGTGGCAAGGCCCCGGGGGTGGATGAGATCCGACCGGAGGTCCTTAAGGCTCTGGATGCTGTGGGGCTGTCTTGGTTGACAAGACTCTGCAGCATTGCGTGGACATCGGGGGCGGTACCTCTGGATTGGCAGACCGGGGTGGTGGTTCCTCTCTTTAAGAAGGGGAACCGGAGGGTGTTTTTTCAACTATTGTGGGATCACACTCCTCAGCCTTCCCGGTAAGGTTTATTCAGGTGTACTGGAGAGGAGGCTACGACGGATTGTCGAACCTCGGATTCAGGAGGAACAGTGTGGTTTTCGTTCTGGTCGTGGAACTGTGGACCAGCTCTATACTCTCAGCAGGGTCCTTAAGGGTGCATGGGAGTTTGCCCAACCAGTCTACATGTGCTTTGTGGACTTGGAGAAGGCATTCGACCGTGTCCCTCGGGAGGTCCTGTGGGGAGTTCTCAGAGAGTATGGGGTATCGGACTGTCTGATTGTGGCTGTCCGCTCCCTGTACGATCAGTGTCAGAGCTTGGTCCGCATTGCCGGCAGTAAGTCGGACACGTTTACAGTGAGTGTTGGACTCCGCCAAGGCTGCCCTTTGTCACCGATTCTGTTCATAACTTTTATGGACAGAATTTCTTGGCGCAGTCAAGGCGTTGAAGGGATCCGGTTTGGTGACTGCAGGATTAGGTCTCTGCTTTTTGCAGATGATGTGGTCCTGATGGCTTCATCTAGCCAGGATCTTCAGCTCTCACTGGATTGGTTCGCAGCCGAGTGTGAAGCGACTGGGATGAGAATCAGCACCTCCAAGTCCGAGTCCATGGTTCTCGCCCGGAAAAGGGTGGATTGCCATCTCCGGGTTGGGGAGGAGACCCTGTACCTAGGAGTCTTGTTCACGAGTGGGGGAAGAGTGGATCGTGAGATCGACAGACGGATCGGTCCGGCGTCTTCAGTAATGCGGACGCTGTATCGATCCGTTGTGGTGAAGAAGGAGCTGAGCCGGAAGGCAAAGCTCTAAATTTACCGGTCGATCTACGTTCCCATCCTCACCTATGGTCATGAGCTTTGGGTTATGACCGAAAAGACAAGATCACGGGTACAGGCGGCCGAAATGAGTTTCCTCCGCCGGGTGGCGGGGCTCTCCCTTAGAGATAGGGTGAGAAGCTCTGCCATTCGGGAGGAGCTCAAAGTAAAGCCGCTGCTCCTCCACATCGAGAGGAGCCAGATGAGGTGGTTCGGGCATCTGGTCAGGATGCCACCCGAACACCTCCCTAGGGAGGTCTTTAGTGCACGTCCAACCGGTAGGAGGCCACGGGGAAGACCCAGGACACGTTGGGAAGACTATGTCTCCCGGCCGGCCTGGGAACGCCTCGGGATCCCCCGGGAAGAGCTGGACGAAGTGGCTGGGGAGAGGGAAGTCTGCGCTTCCCTGCTTAGGCTGCTGCCCCCGCGACCCGAACTCGGATAAGCGGAAGAAGATGGATGGATGGATGGATGGATAGTTGATTATAATTATGAGTAAGCAGGAAACAATATTTGATCCAAATAAAAATGTTTTTATAAAAAAGTAGAACAATATAAAAAATGCAATCGTATACAAAATAAATAGACAAGTTGCTACGTTCTGGCACTGGAAAGCAAGATCCGCTGGCTTATGAAGGACGTGGAGCTTTCATCAGCGGCAGGTGTGTAGATTGCTGATTAGAGGAACTCCCGTGGGCGTGTCCCGAGGCGCGCTCACAGGAGCGCACAGCAGACTGTGTGGTGGCAGGGGCTTGAGCCGCAACAATAAAATTGGTAAAAATAAAAAATACTTTTTTTTTTTCTAACTTCAAAATAACTTTGATTAGACGCAGGTAAAATTTGTGAAAAATGTAGTCAGTAGAGCAGGAAGGGTCAGGGGCAAAGTGTCCCCGAGAAAGGTCGCGGAAACTCTGAGAAAAATCGAGTAATTTGATGGACACCATCAAAAAGAGTATCGATCCCATCATAATAGTATCAAACCTATAATAATCCCCACCTAGAAAATGAAACTATTGCTAATTAGATCAATATACAGTACCCACCCCTACAAATCGGAAGAAGGTTCTTCAGCACAGTGATTACTTTACCATTTTGAGTTTAACCTGTATGTTTGATACATTCCGCAGCACATTTACTGTTTTCTCTGTTCCCATTTACCAGTTAAATGTTTCTATTTTGTGAATGTGCATGTGTTTTTTTCTATCTGTGAGCATTATGAAATGCACTTTTTCCTGCACATCGCCTCTATCTCTGCATTCTGGGGGTCGAGCTCTAACAGATCATGACATTTATGGACCCATGGTGGGTTATTCTCAATAAAACTCAAACCTTTTTTTTATAGAAGCACAAATACTCGGGCAAAAACACTTTTGATTCTTTAGGGACTCAATTTTGCAAAAATGATACGTAAGCAGACAGACTAGTTTGGAACCTGCCATGTTTGGTCGTACAATAATGAGGACGGTGTACAAAAACCAAGGCAAAATGTTGGCGACAATTTTTATTGAAAACCAAGGGTGTGTGAAAATGTAGGCTTTTTTTTAACAGTGTACTCACACAATTGTGTGTATACTGTCTGTATACACACAATTGATAGCATTTGACAAAAGTAATAGAAGTTGAAAAGTTTCACTGTTACTATTTAGTGAATTAGAATTGGTTTGCAAGACTGTTTCATCTGATAATGTATTTGTTTTTCTGTAGTAACATCCAGTGTTCTGACTTGGTGCATGACCATAGACAAAAGCCAATTAAAAGGTTCCGTCCATCAATCATCACACTCTACCTTCAATTAAAACGATTAAAGGGGAACTGCATTCAAGCCCTTTAAATAAACATCCAATTTTGAATTAGTTGATCAATAAAATAGTCATTTTTAAATTGCATTTCTTTAAAACATGCTACATAAATGCCTATTTTTCTGAAAGTATGACTTATAATGGCCACACACTGGAGAATACTTCTTTTTTAAATCAGGATACAATTGAAAAAAAAATGGTTAAAAGGTTTTACGGAATAATAAATAACATCATACTAGGAATGCAAACGATGCATGTGTTCGGAAATATATGATTTATTAAAACATTTTAGAAAAGGAGATGTCATGGAATGATACTTGAAAAAATGCCAATAGGCCTTTTAAATGCTTTAACAATAAACTGAGTTAATTAAACATCTTGAATAGATTGTATTTTACACCCTCTCAGCTTTTTTAAAATGGGTACAGTAGATAGCAAGGTATGTGCACAGGCAGGCAGCTGAATGAACTTTTATTCATTTACTGTGGGAATGTCAGAGGACAAAAGAGTTGTGGTGTGTTGTGAAATTTTGCGATTTGACGTCACTATGCACATAGTGTAATGATGTCATCCCCACCCGGAAGAATCGATTAGGGAACTGTTTGAAAAACTGGCAAGCGATTCCAAGAAATTGACACAACAAGACCAGTTTTCGATTCCCTTCCCTAGTTGTAATATCGGTTAATTTATTTATTATTTAATGTATTCATCCGTATTCAATCACAAGAGTACCTTTGTTCTATTAGCAGTTTTTTGGGGAAAATAAGAGTACTGTAGCTTTTTGTAGTGCAGTACTGCAGCGTGTTATTGCCCTCAAGGCCCAACACTCCGCCCTTATTGTTCTCCGTGGAGAGACAGATTGTCATACGGAAGGACATTGTCAGTAGAACATTCCCCAGCACCAATTGTGCCTGGCAATTGTCAGCCTGTCATTTCTAATGGCCACTCTGGGCCATAATGTGACGCATACAGCAAAGAAAGTTGTGTACCTGGAGTGAAGCCACTGTTGTGCTCGTCATTCAGTGGAGGAAGAGCTGAAGGCTTGCAGTATTAAAGCAGGGATGAAGCAATTGTATGTGCACATGCATGGATACGCGTATACGTGCAAGGGGAGTGTTTGTGTGTCCCCAGTAAGTGTGCAATTGCCGACGAGTTTCCCGGCAATGGAGGACTCGCTGGGCTCGGCACTACTACAGTCATTACATACACGCTCTCGCACAAGCAGATGGCAAAACAGATGATCCCTGCTCATCTCACTCATGACCATCCATATTTATTTCATGGTTGCTGGCCCACAGACTCCCCATGCCTATCACTTCTCCATGAGTGCCTTGGCAAGGAGATAGCTGCCGACGCACACAAGTGTTTGGAAAAACAAACCAGGCATGAAAAAAAGAAGGCGAGTGAGAACGAAATCAAATATGAGCAAAGACGAGGAAAAAGCTGCGAAGGCCAAAAAGGAAAATGGTGCTTCTGGCCAACGGTCGCCCATCAAGGCTTCACATTGATGAAAACACAGCAAGTCCATGATTGTGAGCTACTGTTGCGGTCCATGCTTGTTGACGTGATTTATTCCACTTCTTGAGGTGCCAATAAATGAAAGGTCTGATTGGTTTAGTCTTCGCTCGAAGCCTATGAGCTCTCTGGCTTCTAACTGTAAGAAAAGGATCAAGCATTGCTGGAGAAGCCCATACGTTAGCACCCCGTCCTCTGGAGCCATGCCAGAGCTAAAAAGCCCAATTTGGTCCGCACCTAAGTTGTTTAATGGAACTGGCTATGAAAAGAAGTCATATTTAAATCCACTTGACCAGCTCAATACACACAGGGTGACATCAATGCAGTTTAGCTTTTGCTGACTCAGGAAAGTTGGAGCTTTTACCTGATATCCTAATTATCTTCAGCCAGACTTCGCATTAACTGCTTCCATGATATACATTCTGCCACCATCATCACATCTTACCTTGGCAGTCTCTTTTATTTTCCACTCCTTGCTCTTTTACAGTGCATGTCTCAACATACACTTCATACAGTCTTGAACCACAGATGAAAATTAGGTTAATCATAGGAAGTGACACAGAGGTGTCCCTCAGGGGCGAGTGGCTGAGTGAGCAACTCAATTAAGAGCAAACCTCCTCAGACAGGGCTTGATCTTTTAGGGCTGCAGGGGCGAGGGAGCTGAGATCTCAGCAAAGTCCTGCCTCCCGTTTCTTCACTCTCCCCGGGCATTAGGAGCTGGCACTGGTCAGTCAGAGCCAGGGGGGCTGGGTGACCATGTGTTCCACTTACTCAGTCCATTGCAGATGATTCACCATCGCTGAAAAGGAGTGGAGGGGAGGAGGGGAAGGTCTGCGAGCAGGAAATGTGACACATACTGTACATACAAATGATTGGACCGCAGCTCTGTTCCATTATCAGTCAACAGAAAGGAGGGATAGGATGTTAGGGTGCAGGAAACATCAAAACAAGTGTCTATCTCCATCCCCTAACCCCTAGAGCAGAGATATTCAACTAAATTGTTTTGGGGGTCATATGTCCAGAAAGCTAAGGACCAGAGGACCGTACGTCTCCCTTCACTATTAGGCTTATTATGTATATTTCGGAGAACCAGTGTCCATTACACTGGATTTTGGTCTATTTATTTTGTCAAAATTACAGGAGGGCTCTGCTGTTTTTAATGGTCTTCTGCAAAAAAGCTAGTCAAAGATCATCTCTATGAATCAGCTGAAAAAAATTGTCTCACTAGTTATTAGAACTGAACTTGCCAGCCAACAGTTGAAAAGCCCAAATGATGAAAAAGAAAGGATCTAAAATGAAACCTTGAGGAACACCACTATTCTCAAAATCCTCTGAGAAGTTGAACAATACATTGATTATCTGATGTAAACAAGCTACAGCAACAGCTTAGTTACCTGAATCTATCCATCCATCCATTTCCTACCGCTTATCCTTCTCGGGGAAGCAGTAGGCTGAGGCCTATTCCAGCTGCACTCTGGAGGAAGGCAGGAGGATACACCCTGGACAAGTCGCCACCTCATCGCAGGGCCAACAACAATAGACAGACAACTGTTTACACTCACATTCACACACAAGGGCCAGTTTATTGTTGCTAATCAACCTATCTAAAGGTGCATGTCTTGTGGGAGAAAGCCAGAGTATCCAAAGAGATCCCACGCAGTTACGGGAAGAACAGTTACATGAATCACGTTATGAAAACTGCCAGAAAGGACAGGACTTAAAGGGGTGCCTTGAGGAACGCCTCAGTTATGTAAATCATAAAACTACTCAAGAATCTGCCAATGTGTTTGCAGTGGTCAATGGAGCACTCTTGTGTTTTTTGGAATTTGACGCAAAAATGTTTGTCCTCCGGGCCGCTAGTTGAATATCCGTGCCCGAGAGCTAGACTTAGATGCACCGGGCCACGGCTGGCGATCAGAGAAGCTCATTGCCACACAGTTAGGAGGGCCGCGGAGCGCCAAGAGGCTCTGAATAGATGGTTTGCTTTATCAAGGCTAGAAAAAGACCCTCCAGTCTAAGTGCCATCATTTCCAATAGCAACACGCTGATAAAAGCAGCTGGTGCCCCTGGCAAAGTTCTGCTATTAATTTGTTTGACAAGGACAGGTAAGCTTTAAAAATAAAAATTGTTCTGCCAGAATAAAGCAGTATACAAGTCTCTCTCTCTCTCATCTCAGCCAACAATGTTGTGTTAATTGCAAAGTGGAATAAAATACCACTCTTAAGACAAGCAAGCATTTGTTTCATGCACTGTTTCTGTTGTTGTTTTTTCATCGTTCATTAGCATACAAGTTTGAGTAGCAGCAGCAGCAGCAGCAGCAGCTTTGTGCTGCAGGGCAGACAGAATAGTGAGTAACAAGCAAAGTTGGCAACATTCAGCTGTCAGCTTACACAGGAGATGGTCGGGCATGAGAGGAGCGCACGGGCTCGACTGCTTCTTCATTATGACTAATAAGTGTACAACTTCCACCAGAGGAGCATGTCCTTGCAATTAGACACAGAATATGGTGTTTGAGTAATAGGATCTGGCATATGACTTTTTTCTTAGATGTCACAAAAGTCAGATTGGCAAAACTTGTAAATAAGAACTAATTGTACATGTTTTAATGGCCGTGTTGTCAATGATTGGTTGGGTTTGTTGGAAAATAGACAAGGCAAGTTTTTATTTATAGCGCTCAATTTGTACACAAGGCAATTCAAAGTGCTTTACAGAAAATTACAAGAACGCAAAATAAAAAATTTATAATTTAAGTCATAAAATAAAATCGTAAAACAATAAACATTTAAATTATAATCAAAGAGTGTAGTTAAATAATTGTCATTTTTCATATGCACCATTCAATGAAGTGTTTTCAACCTGGATTTGACCATTGCCAATGTTGAGGCCTGTCTCACATCTTCTGGGAGACTATTCCAGATTATATGAGCATAAAACTGAACAGCAGCCTCACCATGTTTGGTTCTGACTCTGGGCACCAGCAGGAGACCACACCCTGAGATTCTCAGAGTTTGAGATGGTTCATATGGTTCTAAAATGCCAGAGATGTACATTAGCACAAGACCATGAAAATACTTTTACACAAGCAGAAGCTGTTTAAAGTCTATTCTTTGAGCGACAAGAAGCCAGTGCAGAGACCTAAGCAGTAGACAAATATGGTCATAATTCCTGGTTCTCGTCAGGACTCGAGCAGCAGCATTCTGGATGTACCGCAGCTGCTTTAAAGCTTGTTGAGTGAGCCCAGGGAAAAGGCCATTACCGTAGTGTTGTCATGATTTGTCACATCAGATTGTGCCTTGTTTTGAGTGTGTTGCTGTTTCCGTGTGTTTTGTGTCTTAGCTCCAGTTTAGTGCTCTTATTTGGGTCATTATTCCTGTTTTGTTTGTGTGTTCCTGCAAGCAGTCTCACTACCGCCACTGAGCGTATTCTCCTTGCAGATGTTTCGTAATTAAGGCTATTTAAGTTAAGCCTTTTGCTACCCGCCTTTGTCTGGACTTTGTCATGTATGTTGATACATTGTGGAAGCTTCTCCTGCTGCACATTTTCACCCGTGAGCTTTTGCTGTTCTCCAGCATTCCGTTTTGTTTATACCCTGATCAGTTTAGTTTTGTTTTGTATAGCCTTCCCTATGCTTTGGTGCCATTCCTTGCGGCACTTGTCTTTTGCTTATTTGAGCCATTAAATACCTTTTTACCTGCATATTGCCACCTCGGCTATCTGCATCTTGGGAACACCACAAATTATTATTACAAGTATAATCTGGAGAAAAAGACATGGATTAGTCTTTCTCACTCTGCTTTGGACATTGTTTCTTTGGATTTTGGCAATTTTTTTAGGTATTTTCCAGTACACTGAATAGACTGAATCTGACAAATCTAAGTCCATGAGCATGAGCTGAGGAAGCCTGCTCGGATGGGGCTGAGGCAAAACGTCTTCTAAGACAAACCAAACAGTTGCTTATTGAGCTGAAGTTGTGCATAAACATGGTTTGGACAGAACTCCATTTAACTCTGGTTGAACTCCGAATTGTACAACATTTGGTTCCGTAAAATACCATGCAGTAGTTACCATAATTCCAAAGCATTCAATCGATGTCCTGCTCATAGACTTAGATTGGTCAGATCCAGTCAGACTGGCATAACTAGACTGACTAGGCTAGATCTGACCAATCTAAGTCTATCAGCATGAGCTGAGAAAACCTGCATGGATGAGAGGCAAAATGTCTTCGAAGACAAACTAAATAATCATTGCTTGGATAAAGTCTGGGTAGCCTGACTAGACTTGATCTGACCAACCTAAGTCTGTAAACTTAAACTGATAAGATAGGCCACAAATGTCTTCTAAGATAACCTGAACAGTCCAGTTTCAGTCGATTAAATGCTCTGAGAATATGGTGACTACTGTACTGTATAGCATTTTATAAAACCCTATCAGTGTGACCAAATGGGGAACAGTTTGGATTTCAACCAAAATCTGTCTTGAAAAAAATGCCTCAAAAGTCAACAAAAGTTCAAACCATCATAATGCATAACTTATGCTCACTAAAAATCAATAAGATGGATTTACTTTTTCTTTGGCTTTTGAACTTTTTTCTTGTGATGCCACCACATAATGGAACCAAAGGTGGCATTGAGAAATAGTGTGATGCATTCATAGAGCTTGAAAATAAAGTTATTATGACACAGAACATCCTCTATACAACTAATACAATAATTTAGGTTTAATTACAAATACAATGTAAAATGTTTTGATGTGACACCAGAAAACGTTGTAAACATGTCGAAACAAACTAAACTGTCCAAAGCACAGAGAAAAAATCATGGAAAAGACAAAGCACCATTTGTACTGTATGTGTGTTATTGAGCAAAGTGTTTTGTTAAGTTGATAGCTAGCTTGCTTTTGTGTGATGAGCCTCAACAGAAATAACTAGTTTAAAATATTGATGTACCTTTTTTTCCTGTTATGGATCATTTGTAGGGATTACACTGTAATGGCAATAACGCTGTATGTTGTAGGCTACATTTGCATATCATTGTAATAAAATCATTTAGTTTTATATATAGTTATATTGTAAATGTAGCTTGTAATCACCAAAATGGTTCCCGAGCGTGGCCACCGCTGCTTCTCACTGCTCCCCTCACCTAACAGGGGGTGGAACAAGGGGATGGGTCAAATGCAGAGGGTAATTTCACCACACCTAGTGTGTGTGTGACTATTAGTGGTACTTTAACTTTAACTTTAATGTTTGGAGTTATTGTATACCATCTGGGTGGTTATTTAATCTGTTTGATGTTGATTGTCATGCTGTATTATAATTATTTTTATTATTATTATTATTATTATTATCATATTGTTATTATTATTATTAACTTACAGGATCATAATGGTACCGTATTTATAATGGTTTTCAATTTTTTTGGGTATTTATTTGTAAGCAATATGGGGAACATATTAAAAACTAAAGACCGGCAAAAACAATGATTTGTGATGTGTTGTGTAACCATACAGTATATACATTGCCAATAAAGGGGGACACCATAAATAAAAATTGCTACATTGGGTAACGGTGACAGCTTGAGCCTGGAACATATTACCGGTAAGTGGTCATACATTATTTCCTTTGGGAATTCATTTGAAATTAGAACAACCTATAAGTCAACCACCATCACAGTAAATAATTGTATGTGTGTCTGTATTTGTTTTCTAAAATAGTAAGTCAGCATCTGCCTCTTCATCATTAGTTGTTTTCTTCATTGTCCATCAAGATGCAACGTTGATGCATGATGAAATACAAATAGAAGACTATATGATACATTTAGAGAGAATGACAAATTAAGAGAAGATGGAAAAAAACGATATGGTAATTTGAAATAAATACCTAAAGATATACTGTATATATAGTTGCCTGCAGTAGTAATGCAAATTAAGGTGTGATCATTTGTTTCACCCTTTTGTTACAGTATACTGTATATCCCTACTTGCAACTAATTAGAGCCTATGAAATGAAAGGAATAAGCACATACCTGTTTACCCTTGTTTTAATTATAAATTCTATTCACGTTGTAAAATAGATTGCATTCCAATTATGACTGCAGCCAAGATCGTTGCGTTGGTTAATTAATTGTGAAGGTGTTGTGTATGAAAATAGATGTTAATGTAAAAAGTGTTTGTGAACACACACAAAAGTGAAAATGAGGTGCTAATGTAAATAATTATTGTTGCAGAAACTGTGTTTTGGTTCATGCTGTACTTAGACTTAGTATACAAATTACATCAAGCGTTGAACAAGTTTTTAACAATGGCAAAAATTATATTATGTATTGGTTTGCATTAAATTGTTGCCTTCATTAAGATTATACTGCTCCATTTTCATTGACAGTGTAGAAGATGCTAATTATAGCAAACTTGTTTTTATCACCTTTGTTTTTGTCACCCTTTGCAACATTATAAACAGGTAACATATATAGTCATACGTGTACTTATTATTTCTACATTTGCAATGTTGTGCTACTCATTATGAAATAAATAGTTACGTCATTTGTGGGGGGAAGCTTGCCAAAGGCTCCTGCCATGTCACTTGATGTTTCATGTCAGTACATTGTTGTGTCATATACTGTACCACAAACTGACAGAATGATTCAAGATTGATATTCGAGTGTGTCAGATGATGGTTTGATTACCTGGTCACTAGTGGTTTTTGATTTACATAATGATGTCAGATATTATGTTGTTTTGGGAGATTTTAAAGCCAGAAGCAAGATTATTGGTTAATGTTTACCATTTTATGTGAGGGCATTTTGACATAATACAGTTTGTGATGTAAGATAGTACTCATTTTGCATTTCAGCAACCATTTTGTCGTTTTAAGGAAAGATGCTATAGATGTAAAACTTGGGTGAAACGTAGCCTCGTCAGTGTAAACAATTATCAATAAATCTCTACAAGTGATGTGCAGTACCACTGATCTTCCTTCCGATCCGATACCGAGTAAAATTCAGGCTGGTATCGGCGATACCGATCCCGATACTTTGTGAAAATATAATAAAAGTTGTGTTTTTCAAATAATAACATATCTCATAGCGTAAAGAATACAATACAGAGTTATTTATGTATCCAAGTATATTGAAGTAGTAGTGTGAATACCAATATAGCCAACAGAAAAAACAGGAGGACAAAATCATACAAAGTACTGGAAAATGGTGTCTCAAACCATAAAAAAAGGAAGCAAGTAAAATGATAAAATCTTTTTTTAAATTCATTAATAAGAGCTACTACTAGAATAAAAATGCATTCAAAATTCAGTTACAGCACATGAAAATGTTAACGTGAAAATATTGAACATGTAACACACACATTGCCTCATTCACAAGTTTAGTTAATTTTTACACTGTGTTCCTGATATTGTTGGTAGAGATCTGGTATCAGCGGTATTGATATTTCAGTATTGGTCCGCACATCACTAATCTTTACTACTATACCAGCTGTACACTGACTCACTGACGTACAGGCAAAACTTGCCTGTGATCATGAAGAAAATTATAACATTAAAAAATATCGATCATTTTTCTTTGAATGGTGTGACCTTTAACCCTCATCTTTGAGCTTTGACTTTAAAAAATATATGATGTCAATACTTGTATGGTGAATCCAAGATGATATTGTTGCTGGTTTGTGGGCATGACCGGTTTGCTGCAGTAAATGGAATGATTCTCCAGAGCTGTACATAAAGTGGACATCGTTACTAATTCATTACTTTCTTACACTTTCACTCCACAGATGCAGATGACAAGTGACAAAAAGGTAAAAAGATAAAGGAAAGCTGCTACCTGACACAACAATTCAAGCCCGCGGTATGTTAGCTTTTCTGTTACATCATATAAATATATATATATATTTTTTTTTTGTTAATTTCAAACTCTGTCATGTTACCTTTGTTATTTCCAATAACAGCAACAATTTTCTCTTCCTATATCAAGCTGGCACAGTTATGATGAGGCTGATTCGGTCTACTCGGGCTCCATAAAGTCTGCAAAAAGTTCCCAACCGAGTGAAGAATACAATAGGTTATTATGTAAGTTGCGCTTCAGCTTGATTATTTAATTCTAAAACTGCCTGTCACGCATGACCTGATCATAGACAGACTATATTAATAATCAGCATCATAACATTACAAATCAAATCAAATCAAATCAAATCAACTTTATTTATAAAGCACATTTAAAATTTACCACAGGGGTAGCCAAAGTGCTGTACAATGGACAGGTTGAAAGATAAAACGAGTACCGAGCAAACACAACACAACACAAACAGAACACGATAAAAAATAAATAAATAAAATAGAATAAATAAAAACATAAAAACATAAAAACAGGTTCACAGCAGGTGTATTAAGGGGCGCCATTGCATGATGGATATCACTCAGTGTTAAAAGCCATGGAATAAAAGTATGTTTTTAAGAGAGATTTAAAAACAGGAAGAGAGGAGGCTTGTCCAACACTCAGAGGTAGGTCGTTCCAGAGCTTGGGAGCAGCAACGGCGAAAGCTCTGTCACCTCTAAGCTTCAGCCTTGTGTCAGGGACCGTCAACAGCAGCTGATCGGCTGATCTTAAGGATCGGGTGGGGCAGTAAGGCTGAAGGAGGTCGGAGAGATAGGTTGGCGCGAGGTTGTTTAGACATTTAAAAACAAATAAAAGGAGTTTAAAATGTATTCGGTAACGCACAGGGAGCCAGTGAAGGGACGCTAAAATAGGGGTGATGTGCTCACGTCTGCGGGTCTGTGTTAGCAGACGAGCAGCAGAGTTCTGCACGAGCTGCAGGCGGGCGAGGGAGGCCTGGCTAATGCCAACATACAGGGCATTACAGTAGTCAAGACGAGTCGAGATAAAGGCGTGGATTAATTTCTCAAGATCATGTCCTGATAGAAGCGGTTTCACTTTCGCTATTTGGCGTAATTGATAAAAGCTTTTTTGTACGACACTGCTGATTTGTTTTTCGAATTTAAAATCTGAGTCGAACTTTACCTCCAGGTTTGTGACACAGTCGCTGAGATACGGGGTCAGAGTGCCGAGGTCAACGTTGGGGGAGGGAGAGCGACTTGGACCGAACAACATAACTTCTGTTTTATCTTCATTTAGGCTCAGGAAGTTAGCTGAAAGCCAGACTTTGATGTCGTGCAGGCAGTCAATAAGACGTTGAACCGTGTTATTTTGTGCCATGGGAAAATAAATCTGGCAATCATCGGCGTAAAAATCAAACGATAACAATGATAATGGTGGGCAACATGGTGGAATAGTGGTTACTTTGTGTGCCTTACAGTCAGGAGATCCAAGATCCAGTTGTATGTCTTTATTTGCGCTATATAAACGATATAGATAATGTACATTTGGCCGATGATGAGGAGTGTAGTGAGAGACATAATAAAGTGAGTTAAAAAATGCAAATCATGATTAGAATTCTAAGTTGAGTCTTTGTTTAGTTGTATTTTTCTTTGTTCTACATCGTTAAATGTTAAAGTATAAAATTTGATCAAAAGACTGAAGGGTTGTGATATTCACGAACAAACCAAATCTACTGACTGGCTCATTAACATGAACGGAGGGATTGTTTTACCTTGAAGCTTGACAGTGATGAAACATTTACATAAATCTCACTCTGTAAAGGAAGGCAGAAACAGCAGCAGCTTTGCACAAAGTGGGTGAACGTCTCTTTTCTGCTCGGACTGGACTTGAATTGAATGGAACTTTATTGTCTTTGCACATAAAGCTACAACAAGATGTGTTTTCAATCATGGCCGTAACTACCATTAAAGACACAGAGGTCATGTCCTTGTTATTTTCTTAGGTGACAAAAGGATGATGATATGACTGACTATAAATGTACTTTGTGTAGGACATGGTGTGCGCTGTACACCATGCGGTACATCATCCTCTTTCTATATACGATCTTTGGTCATGCACAGCCCACTATAACTCCACCAATGTAACACAAAGAAATCTATTTTAATTTAAATATCATCTGATCCGAAATGTGCTGTCAACTTAACGTTAACATTAAATCATACTGCTATAACTAATGTTGCTTTCACCTGAATGAAATGGATTAACTTTCCTCCAGAAGGTTTTATCTGTGTCCATGTGGTGTCAGATGAAACAAATTGAGCTGTTTGGCCACAATACCCAGCAATATGTTTGAAGGAGAAAAGGTGACGCCTTTAATCCCAGGAACACCAAACCTACCATCAAGCATGGTGTTGGTAGTATTATGCCCTGGGCCTGTTTTGCTGTCAATGGAACTGGTGCTTTTAATGGGACAATGAAAAAGGAGGATTACTTCCAAATTCTTCAGGACAACCTAAAATCATCAGCCCGGAGGTTGGGTCTTGGGCGCAGTTGGGTGTTCCAACAGGACAATGACCCCCAAACACATGTCAAAAGTGGTAAAGGAATGGCTAAATCAGGCTTGAATTAAGGTTTTAGAATGGCCTTGCCAAAGTCCTGACTTAAACGTGTGGACAATGCTGAAGAAATAAGTCCATGTCAGAAAACCAAGAAATTTAACTGAACTGCACCAATTTTGTCAACAAGAGTGGTCAAAAATTCAACCAAAAGCTTGCCAGAAGCTTGTGGATGGCTACCAAAAGCGCCTAATTGCAGTGAAACTTGCCAAGGGACATGTAACCAAATATTAACATTGCTGTATGTATAATTTTGACCTAGCAGATTTGGTCACATTTTCATTAGACCCATAATAAATTCAAAAAAGAACCAAACTTCATGAATGTTTTTTGTGACCAACAAGCATGTGCTCCAATCAGTCTATCACAAAAAAATAAGAGTTGTAGAAATGATTGGAAACTCAAGACAGCCATGACATTATGTTCTTTACAAGTGTATGTACACTTTTGATCGCAACTGTATATGCCGCTTTTTGTCTAGAGACTAAAAGAAGTGCAACCCATTATCTACATATTGAATTAACATAAACCAGTGTGGGTGGCACTGCGAGCAGGTTGGTAAATTGTCTTGCCCAAGGACACAACGGCAGTGACTAGAATGGCAGAAGCGGGTATCAAATCTGGAAACCTCAAATTGCTGGCATGAACGCTCTACCAATAGAGCCAACCCAAGGGTGTTTAACGGGGGATAACCAAATGATTTAAATTAGAGCCAGTAGTAGGAAATATTTGATATTTGATTACACCGCCATCCTGTGTTTCTTTGTGATTATAATTATGATCAAAATGTAATCATTCAATGATATTGACCTTTTTTAACAGCCTCTGTAACACCTTTTGAAATGGAGCTATTATCATTTGCATATTATTTTATGTATTACACATACAGTACATATTATTTAATTATATATACCGTATTTTTCAGACTATAAGTCGCAGTTTTTTTCCTAGTTTGGCCGGGCTCCAGTGTGACTTATATATGTTTTTTTCCTTCTTTATTATGCATTTTCGGCAGGTGCCACTTATACTCCGGTGCGACTTATACTCCGAAAAATACGGTATTTATATATAAATATATGTATAAAATATAACAAATAATATATATCATTATCGCAGGAGCCTGCAATATATATAGAAGACAAATGCTATGGAAAATGCTCAAAATATTGGAAAGCTATTAAAAACCATACAAATCCAATACAGCACAGGTGATCTTTAAAATGGTGCTCTCCCAGCAACCGTTGCCCTGCCCTTTCATCCAGTATTCTTTTAGCCTCCAGTGTGCAACCCAAACTTGTCATTTTCCACACACAGTTGAGATTGATATAAGATTGTTTTGATGCAATGTATCTTCCTGCCAAACCCGGCAGATTTGTTGTGACATAAAAGTGAGATTACATCTTGTGTCTGTGTCCCGAATATGCCCCCTGCAAAAAGAGTAGACACGGCCATATTGATTTTTCTTGGACCAGAAAAGGTAAACACACAACTGTAGCCTCTGGTTGAATAGGTCATTATATGTCTTGCTTCTGAAACAAAAGGGCCTTTTTCTTTAGCCTTTACGAAGTCGATGCTTTGAGAACTAGTGTGCTGTCATTGGAAATATTTTGGAGGGATAAAGCCACAGATGCAAATGTGCCTCAAAAGACTCCATTACCGCCATCCATCACGCAGGCTCAGCGTGACTGGCGGCTGTCACCTCCTCTCATCTCCTTTTGGCCGAATGGCAAACTAACAAGGCCAAATGACTGAATGGGCTATCCAACGTCACCTCTGACTGAGTGCCGCTCGCGTCGCGTTGACCTATAGTCCCTCTGAAAGGATAATGAGCCTCATTGCAGCCTGTTTCCTCGTAATGACCTTCCATCCTTTCAGCGAGAAGCCACAAAGCCCTTTCTTTCCCCTTCAGTCCTTATTTGAACGTCTTCCTTAAGTAATAACTATGGACCAAAATGAAGGGTTCAAATATTCAAAGAGCCCGGAGCGCCACGGCATTGAAAAGCGGCAGTGAACAATAAGAAAGGCAACACCAGCTGACGTTTTCAGGTCAGCGTCACTCCGCTCTTCATCTCAGGCGTCGTCTCAGCTTGTCTGATTAGCTGCAGCAGATCGCATGAAAAAAAACCAAAAAAAACGCGTGTCCGCCGAGCTAATTAGGAGCGACAAACAAAGCAACAAAAGCAAAAACAACATTGTATACCACCGTCTTATGAAGGCACTGAGCAGTACAATCATGTCATGGCTAACCTCTCACCCCCTCGGGCTGTGGTGAGACGGAGGAGGTGGACAGTGGCATCAAACACATGTCATCTCTTCTGAATGGACACAGAACAGAGGTGACCGAGGGGAAACTGTTATTGTGGAGACTAGTGTGTGAGTGTGTGAAAGAGAGAGCTGAACGCCTGAAAAGACAGCCTCTCACAGTGGGTCTGTCAAACATGGACTTTGGTGACAACCATCCTGCACAATGCTACTAACCGTACTTACCCTCGTCCTGCCTCTCCTCCGATATTCCAGAGACCGTTCACAGCCAGCCCACCCATAGAGCAGTGGACACAGGTGTTAGTGGACAGGTACGGTTGAATTTTCCGTGTGTGTGACAGCTGATTTCTCCTGTGGTGAATTATGCAAGCATGAACTTCTGAATGAACATTTCAAGCCCGTTCAACCATGCAGGGTTTTGGTGGTTCACCTCCACTTGCATGAAAAGTACTGTTGGCATCCGTGGGAAAAGTGCAAGTGATTATGACAGTTACATCACAGGGATACACGCATGTGGAACTTTATTTTCTATAACCTTTGTGATAGCTTAGCATAGTCTATTTCTTATACCACTGTTTTTCAACCACTAGTGTGCCGCGAGATACAGTCTGGTGTGCGGTAGGAGATTATGTAATTTCACCTAATTGGGTTAAAAATATTTTTTGCAAACCAGTAATTATAATCCGCTAATGTGCCGTTGTTGAGTTTAGGTGCTGTCTAGAGCTCGGCAGAGTAACCGTGTAATACACTTCCATATCAGTAGGCGGCAACAGGTAGCTAATTGCTTTGTAGATGTCGGGAACATGGTTTGTTGTGATCCCAATATGCGGGAGACAGCGTGTAGGTAAAAAGGTATCTAACACTTAAACCAAAAATGAATAAATGGCGAGTGCCGCTAAGTGCCGCTAGGAAAAGGCATTGAAACTTAGGGAAGGCTATGCAAAACAAAACTAAAACTGAACTGGCTGCAAAGCAAACAAAAACAATGCTAGACGACAGCAAAGACTTACAGCGTGTGGAGCAGACGGCGTCCACAAAGTACATCCGTACATGCAGAGGTGGGTAGTAACGCGCTACATTTACTCCGTTACATCTACTTGACTAACTTTTGGGATAAATTGTACTTCTAAGAGTAGTTTTAATGCAACATACTTTTACTTTTACTTGAGTATATTTATAGAGAAGAAACGCTACTTTTACTACGCTCCATTTATCTACATTCAGCTCGCTACTCACTACTGATTTTTATCGATCTGTTAATGCACGCTTTGTTTGTTTTGGTTTGTCAGACAGACCTTCAAAGTAGGATCTATCGCATGCCTGCGTTTCACCAATCAAATACAGTCACTGGTGACGTTTCACCAATAAAATGCAGTCACTGGTGACGTTGGACACCAATCAAACAGAGCCGGCGGTCACGTGTTGCACTTTTCCTGCTTCCGGCTCCCAGACCGTAGTCAAGGAGCGCAGGGGAGACACTCCTCCAGGACCGATGTATCTCGGGGGCAACACCCTTCACTCTACCCGGCAGTGGGTCTTCACAGCTCCGGACTCCAGGTTAAATGAGGAGTTCGGCGATTAGTTGTAAATCGTAACTTTATTGATGTCAGCACACAGCCAGTCCAACAAAACACTAGCCACTCCCCGCACTCATGCTATCGCTCCCTCATCTCGCTCGCCCACACACTCACTGACGTCACTCACCTCACATGCTGTCACATATTAAAGGGCCACACACATCTCCTCTTTCTGCTGTAAAAATTGTGAATGATCCACTTGACACTCCTGTGGGGAAACTTTGCTTTGATCAGAAAAATAACTGAAAAATCCGCAGCTTATTCCAAAATGATTGTGTGTCTGTCTCCTATGTAATTGCGCTTTGGAATAATGTTGTGAATGACATCTGCTGGGTCAAAGCGTGGTCCCTTCCTGACAGGTATTTACTTACCAACAAAGTCAAAGCGATATATTTTAAAATCATTCATCGTTATTACCCTGTAAAGACTGTGATGGTTAGATACAAGAAGGACATTGATTTTACCTGCACCTTATGTAACATGCATCCAGAGACTGTTTACCACCTGTTTTGGACTTGTGAACGCACTTGATCACTATGGCAGGGCATCTGTCGCTTCATCCTGGACAATATTCATGACAAATTTGTGTTTTGTTTTAAAGATGTGATATTTGGTTTTACACTGTATAAAAAACAATTTGAAAAGGAATTTTACCTTTGCAACTTCATTATACTATTGGCTAAGTTTTATATTCATAAATGTAAGTTTCTCAATACTCGACCTGTTTTTTGTGCCTTTAAAAAAGATTTAGAACTCTACATTAAAACACTCTCTACCTCTAACAACCAAAAAGCTGTGAAAACGATGATGCTATGTTCCAAATTTAAGTTATTTATTGAGATTGAGTGAGCCTATGGCTTTGCACTTTGTTTATTTTATATATATATATATATATATATATATATATATATATATATATATATATATATATATATATATATTGCATTCTATTTTAGTTACTTTGAATTTACAACCCCCTGGCGCTGTTTTGTACTGTTTTTATACTGTTTTGTACTGTTTTTGTACTTACTTTGATTATTATTTTCAACTGTTTGTAAATGTTGAAATTTATAAATAAAGGTTTATAAAAAAAAATAAAAAATTAAAGGGCCACACACATACATACGCTACTCTCATAACACATGATTAACTGCACATAAAGTTTCAGCGGCAAACAACAACAATGGCAGAGACAACAAAGAAACGCAAACACCCCTGGCCTCACATAAAATCGATGTTCACGCTTCAGACAACCAAAAAAACAGTTATGTAATGCGTTGTCATATGTGTCTCCCCAAACAAGTGGACATTTCAGATTACATGAACTCAACGTCAAATTTGAGGAAGCACATCGGGGTAAGTAACGTTAGTAGATATTTGGGCTGTCACCGTAGGCTTCCCTGCTATGAATCACTGTCAAATGTACATCGTGTGGGGACATTTATCAACGCACTGCAGCCTCATAGACAGACAGAAAGAGACACACACACACACACACACGCACTGTCGCACACACACTCACGCATGCATACAAACACCAATCAGAAGTGCACAGTGTGTTCTCAGGTGCAGCTCACACCTATCAGAGTTTATGGTTTGCGTAAAGGCAAACTTGCTATTTTCCTCTGCCTACTGAGCCTATGGTGTTGTTAAGTTATTGTGGCTCAATTTGCCTTAATTTTTTTTATTTTTATGTATTATCATTTAATACATTATTGTTTTAGTTGCTTAAGAGAAATTCCTGGCTCTGAATTTGTTCATTGCTATTTTTTTGTTTTTGTGCATTATTTGTTGGTGTCATCATTAAACAAACAGGTTACTCATCAGTTACTCAGTACTTGAGTAGTTTTTTTCACAACATACTTTTTACTTTTACTCAAGTAAATATTTGGGTGACTACCGTATTTTTCGGAATATAAGTCGCAGTTTTTTTCATAGTTTATATAGTGCGACTTATACTCAGGAGCGACTTATGTGTGAAATTATTAACACATTACCGTAAATTATCAAATAATATTATTTAGCTGATTCACATAAGAGACTAGACGTAAAAGATGTCATTGGATTTAGCGATTAGGAGTGACAGATTGTTTGGTAAACGTATAGCATGTTCTATATGTTATAGTTATTTGAATGACTCTTACCATAATATGTTACGTTAACATACCAGGCACGTTCTCAGTTGGTTATTTATGCATCATATAACGTACACTTATTCAGCCTGTTGTTCATTATTCTTTATTTATTTTAAATTGCCTTTCAAATGTCTATTCTTGGTGTTGGGTTTTATCAAATACATTTCCCAAAAAAATGCGACTTAAACTCCAGTGCGACTTATATATGTTTTTTTGCTTCTTTATTGTGCATTTTCGGCAGGTGCGACTTATACTACGGTGCGACTTATACTCCGAAAAATACGGTACTCCTTACTTTTACTTGAGTAATACAACTCTAAAGTAACAGTACTCTTACTTGAGTACAATTTCTGGCTACTCTACCCACCTCTGCGTACATGACATGACAATCAACAATGTCCCCACAAAGAAGGATAGCATCCGCACAACTTGAATAGTCTTCATTGCGAAAACAACGCAGGTGCGAGGAATAGTATTCAAGGAAGACATGAAACTGCTACAGGAAAATACCAACAAAAGAGGAAAAGCCACCAAAATAGGAGCGCAAGACAAGAAATAAAAGACTACACACAGGAAAACACCAAATAAGTCACGTCATGATGTGACAGGTCGTGACAGTACACCCACTTTGAGACACGAACTATAGTGATGCATGGTTGGTTATGGTTTGAATTGATATCCAACAATTGCGAGAATGACTTTTTACTGTCAATATTGGCTACTGAGTTTCATTTTTCAACGTTTTCTGCTGGTGGTGTAACTCAAAATTGTTTCATTGAAAAAAATGGGGCTTTGGCTCAGAAAAGGTTGAAAAACACTGTTAATTTTTTTTTCCATCAAAAAAATAATAGAAACTCAACTATGTACTTTTTTGTACGGCACGGATAGGGGATGCATCTCATAGGGAGAGGTATTTATTTATAAACATGCTTTTCTATTAGGGCTGTCAAACAATTAACATTGAATTGCTATTGTCCGCTGTTACTTTTACTAGTAACAAGGAATATAACAACCAATAATTTTGATGTAACGTAGCATACTACTTTTGATGTGGTTGCATGTCAACAGGACACCGGCAAAACGTCAGAAGCACAAGTTCAATGCACAAAATATTTTTTTACTAGTGAAAGCAACAACTAGCACCACACTATAATGATCTTGGTATCAAATAGAAGAAGGCAACATCAGACAGCAAACAACATGCACGATGTACAAAACCCAAAACCAGTGAAGTTGGCACGATGTGTAAATTGTAAATAAAAACAGAATACAATGATTTGCAAATCCTTTTCAGAATCAGAATCAGCTTTATTGTCATTACGCAAGGTAACGATATTGAGGCCATTCCATACAGTGCAATGTGTGCATGCTAGAAAAACAATGTGTAAATATATAAAAATATAAAAAATGTAGAAGTGCAATGAATATGGTGTGAAATGAATATATACATGAAAAAAAAACAAAAAAAAAACAGGGTGGTTGGTGGAATGGGTTATTGCACCGAAGAGAAGGCAGTTATGAGGGACAATGGGGCAGTCCGTTCAGGATGGTTATGGCCCTGGGGAAGAAGCTGTTCTTTAGCCTGTTTGTTTTGGTTTTAATGCACCTGTAGCGCTTCCCAGAGGGCAGCAGGTGGAACAGGTCAGAGCCAGGGTGGGTGCTGTCCTTGATGATGGCACTGGCTCTGTTGAGGCAGCGGGAGGTGTAGATGTCCGTCAGAGAGGGGAGAGGGCGGCCGATGATCTTCTGAGCCGTCTTGACCACTCTTTGCAGCCTCTCCCTGTCTGCTGCAGTGCAGCTGCCGTACCATACCGTAATACAGTAGGTCAGCAGGCTCTCGATGGACGAGCGGTAGAAGGTCAGCAGCAGGTCAGGCTTCAGGTTGTACTTCCCGAGGACTCTAAGGAAGTGTAGCCGCTGCTGAGCCTTCTTGATGATTGATGTGGTGTTGACTGTCCAGGAGAAGTCATTAGAGATGTGGACTCCAAGGTACCTGAAGGTGTGGACCCTCTCTACACGCTCGCCGTTGATGTAGAGGGGGGCAGGGTCGGTGCTGCTCCTCCTGAAGTCGACGATGATCTCTCTGGTCTTGCTGGTGTTGAGAGCGAGGTTGTTCTCCGAAGACCAGGCCGTCAGCTTCAGGACCTCCTCTCTGTAGGCAGCCTCGTCACCCCTGGAGATGAGCCCGACCACTGTGGTATCGTCGGCGAACTTGACGGTAAGGTTGTCACTGTGGGCCGGACTGCAGTCTTAGGTGTAAAGGCAGTAGAGGAGGGGGCTCAGCACACAGCCCTGTGGGGAGCCGATGCTCAGCGTGCGGGAGGTTGAGAGGTGCGGGCCAAGTCTCACATTCTGGGGTCGGTCCGTTAGGAAGTTCCTTATCCAGGCGTTTGTGAGAGGGGGGAGGCCAAGAGTGTCCAGTTTATTGCAGAGTCTGTCCGGGATTATTGTATTGAAGGCAGAGCTATAGTCCACAGAGAGCATCCGGACGTAGCTCTGCTGCTGCTCCAGGTGGTTCAGAGCAGAGTGGAGAGCAACAGCGATGGCGTCCTCTGTGGACCTGTTCGCCCGGTATGCGAACTGGTGGGGGTCGAAGTCTGGAGGGATATGGTCCTTGATGTGCTGGAGAACAAGTCGCTCGAAGCACTTCATGATTACCGGAGTGAGGGCCACTGGTCGGTAATCATTCAGGCTGGTGATGGGAGACTTCTTCGGCACCGGGATTATTGTAGATGACTTCAGGCAGGATGGGATGACTGCCTGAGCCAGGGAGAGGTTGAAGATCCTGGTGAGAGGGGGAGCGAGCTGTTGGGCGCACGTCCTGAGCACCTTTCCAGGTACTCCGTCTGGTCCGGTAGCCTTCCTGGGGTTCACAGCCAGGAGCACTCGTCTGACACTGTGCTCCTGTAGTGTGAGTGGAGTGGCGCCGGAGCCCGGTGGGGGCGGGGGCAGGGCTGGAGCAGATGAGTGTCGCGGGGGGGTTTCGAAACGGGCAAAGAAACAGTTAAGCTCCTCTGCCAGTGTCGCACTCTGATCCGCAGTTGTCATATTGCAGCCTCTGAAGTTCGTGATGTCATGAATGCCCCGCCACACCTCCCGTGAGTTTTTGCTGGACAGATGGGACTCTATGCACCTCCTGTGGTCCGCCTTTGCTTTTTTAATCCCTCTCTTCAGGTCGGCTCTAGCAACACTGTACAGTGCCCTGTCCCCTGACCTGAAGGCTGCGTCGCGGGCCCTGAGGAGTGTGCGGACCTGGCTGGTCATCCAGGGTTTCTTGTTGGGGTAAACCCGGATGGTTTTTTCCACAGTCACATTCCCGATGCAGAACTTTATGTAGTCCAGCACCGTTCCTGTGGCTGTCTCCAGCTCCTGTTGTTGGAAGAGGTCCCAGTCTGTGTGTTGGAAGCAGTCCTGAAGTTTGGGGAGTGCATCGTCAGGCCAGGTCATAACAATCTTTGTGATAGGCCTGGCCTGGCGTCTGATGGGGGTGTAGGTAGGAGAGAGCAGGAGGGAAAGATGGTCTGACTGTCCAAGCTGGGGGAGGGGTGTAGCTCTGTACGCGTGCTTTATGTTGGTATACACGTGGTCCAGGGTGTTCTTGCCCCTTGTAGAACACTTCACGTGCTGGTAGAACTTAGGGAGTACAGTCTTCAGATTGGTCTTATTAAAATCCCCTGCTATGATATGAACACCGTCGGGGTGGGCCCGCTGCTGTTCGTTGACGGTGTTCAGCAGAAGAGAGAGCGCTGTGTTTACTTTGGCGTCCGGTGGAATATACACAGCCGTGATGATAACAACAGACAGCTCTCTCGGGAGAAAAAAAGGCCGACATCTAACAGACATGTACTCCACGTCCGGGCAACAGTGCTGTTCAGTGATTGTCCCGTTGTTGCACCAGTTCTCATGCACGTAGATACAGAGCCCCCCTCCTCTGCTCTTACCGGAGTCCTTAGTTCTGTCCCGGCGGAGCAGAGTGCGTCCGGCTAGCTGCATGCTAGCATCGGGTATTTCCGGGTGAAGCCAGGTTTCGGTGATAATCATAACACAACAGTCAACCTATATTCAATTGGATGGACTGCAAAGACAAGATACTTAACGTTTGAACTGGAAAACATTGTTATTTTTTGCAAATATTAGCTCATTTGGAATTTGATGCCTGCAACATGTTTCAAAAAAGCTGGCACAAGTAGCAAAAAAGACTGAGAAAGTTGAGGAATGCTCATCAAACACTTATTTGGAACATCCCACAGGTGAACAGGCTAATTGGGAACAGGTGGGTGCCATGATTGGGTATAAAAGCAGCTTCCATGAAATGCTCAGGCATTCACAAACAAGGATGGGGCGAGGGTCACCACTTTGTCAACAAATGCCTAAGCAAGTTGTTTAAGAACAACATTTCTCAACGAGCTATTGCAAGGAATTTAGGGATTTCACCATCTACGGTCCGTAATATCATCAAAAGGTTCAGAGAATCTGGAGAAATGTATACTCTTTGATAATTTATTGAAGAGTAATTCTGTTAATAATTCAATAAGTAAAATTAATTACTTTTAAACGTAAGTTTTCGAACACTGGTAGTTAACTGGTAATTAATTGTGATTAATCGCAGATAGAAGGTTTTTATATTTAGTAAGTGTATCTTAGACACTTACTAAACTGGGCTCACCACTCATGGGAGGGGCCATAGAGGTCGGGTGCAGTGTGAGCTGGGCGGCAGCCGAAGGCAAGACACTTGGCGGTCCGATCCTCGGCTACATAAGCTAGCTCTTGGGACGTGGAACGTCACCTCGCTGGGGGGGAAGGAGCCTGAGCTAGTGCGCGAGGTAGAGAAGTTCCGGCTGGATATAGTCGGACTCACCTCGACGCACAGCAAGGGCTCTGGAACCAGTTCTCTCGAGAGGTGCTGGACTCTCTTCCACACTGGCATAGCACGCAGTGAGAGGCGACGAGCTGGGGTAGCAATTCTTGTTGCCCCCCGGCTCAAAGCCTGCACGTTGGAGTTCAACCCAGTGGACGAGAAGGTAGCCTCCCTCCGCCTTCGGGTGGGGGGATGGGTCCTGACTGTTGTTTGTGCTTACGCACCAAACAGAAGTTCAGAGTACCCACCCTTTTTGGATACACTCGAGGGAGTACTGGAAAGTGCTCCCCCGGGTGATTCCCTTGTCCTACTGGGTGACTTCAACGCTCATGTTGGCAACGACAGTGAAACCTGGAGAGGCGTGATTGGGAAGAATGGCCGCCCGGATCTGAACCCGAGTGGTGTTTTGTTATTGGACTTTTGTGCTCGTCACAGATTGTCCATAACGAACACCATGTTCAAGCATAAGGGTGTCCATATGTGCACTTGGCACCAGGACACCCTAGGCCGCAGTTCCATGATCGACTTTGTAGTTGTGTCATCGGATTTGCGGCCTCATGTTTTGGACACTCGGGTGAAGAGAGGGGCAGAGCTTTCTACCGATCACCACCTGGTGGTGAGTTGGCTGCGATGGTGGGGGACGATGCCGGACAGACCTGGCAGGCCCAAACGCATTGTGAGGGTCTGCTGGGAACGTCTGGCAGAGTCTCCTGTCAGAGAGAGTTTCAATTCCCACCTCCGGAAGAACTTTGAACATGTCACGAGGGAGGTGCTGGACATTGAGTCCGAGTGGACCATGTTCCGCGCCTCTATTGTCGAGGCGGCTGATTGGAGCTGTGGCCGCAAGGTGGTTGGTGCCTGTCGTGGCGGTAATCCTAGAACCCGTTGGTGGACACCGGCGGTGATGGATGCCGTCAAGCTGAAGAAGGAGTCCTATCGGGTTCTTTTGGCTCATGGGACTCCGGAGGCAGCGGACAGGTACCGACAGGCCAAGCGGTGTGCGGCTTCAGCGGTCGCGGAGGCAAAAACTCGGACATGGGAGGAGTTCGGCGAGGCCATGAAAAACGACTTCCGGACGGCTTCGAAGCGTTTCTGGACCACCATCCGCCGCCTCAGGAAGGGGAAGCAGTGCACTGTCAACACCGTGTATGGTGCGGATGGTGTTCTGCTGACCTCGACTGCGGATGTTGTGGATCGGTGGAGGGAATACTTCGAAGACCTCCTCAATCCCACCGACACGTCTTTCTATGAGGAAGCAGTGCCTGGGGAATCTGTGGTGGGCTCTTCTATTTCTGGGGCTGAGGTTGCTGAGGTAGTTAAAAAGCTCCTCGGTGGCAAGGCCCCGGGGGTGGATGAGATCCGCCCGGAGTTCCTTAAGGCTCTGGATGCTGTGGGGCTGTCTTGGTTGACAAGACTCTGCAGCATCGCGTGGACATCGGGGGCGGTACCTCTGGATTGGCAGACCGGGGTGGTGGTTCCTCTCTTTAAGAAGGGGAACCGGAGGGTGTGTTCCAACTATCGTGGGATCACACTCCTCAGCCTTCCCGGTAAAGTCTATTCAGGTGTACTGGAGAGGAGGCTACGCCGTATAGTCGAACCTCGGATTCAGGAGGAACAGTGTGGTTTTTGTCCTGGTCGTGGAACTGTGGACCAGCTCTATACTCTCGGCAGGGTCCTTGAGGGTGCATGGGAGTTTGCCCAACCAGTCTACATGTGCTTTGTGGACTTGGAGAAGGCATTCGACCGTGTCCCTCGGGAGGTCCTGTGGGGAGTGCTCAGAGAGTATGAGGTATCGGACTGTCTGATTGTGGCTGTCCGCTCCCTGTACGATCAGTGTCAGAGCTTGGTCCGCATTGCCGGCAGTAAGTCGGACACGTTTCCAGTGAGGGTTGGACTCCGCCAAGGCTGCCCTTTGTCACCGATTCTGTTCATAACTTTTATGGACAGAATTTCTAGGCGCAGTCAAGGCGTTGAGGGGATCCGGTTTGGTGGCTGCAGGATTAGGTCTCTGCTTTTTGCAGATGATGTGGTCCTGATGGCTTCATCTGGCCAGGATCTTCGGCTCTCACTGGATCGGTTTGCAGCCGAGTGTGAAGCGACTGGGATGAGAATCAGCACCTCCAAGTCCGAGTCCATGGTTCTCGCCCGGAAAAGGGTGGAGTGCCATCTCCGGGTTGGGGAGGAGACCCTGCCCCAAGTGGAGGAGTTCAAGTACCTCGGAGTCTTGTTCACGAGTGAGGGAAAAGTGGATCGTGAGATCGACAGGCGGATCGGTGCGGCATCTTCAGTAATGCGGACGCTGTATCGATCCGTTGTGGTGAAGAAGGAGCTGAGCCGGAAGGCAAAGCTCTCAATTTACCGGTCGATCTACGTTCCCATCCTCACCTATGGTCATGAGCTTTGGGTTATGACCGAAAGGACAAGATCACGGGTACAGGCAGCCGAAATGAGTTTCCTCCGCCTGGTGGCGGGGCTCTCCCTTAGAGATAGGGTGAGAAGCTCTGCCATCCGGGGGGAGCTCAAAGTAAAGCCACTGCTCCTCCACATCGAGAGGAGCCAGATGAGGTGGTTCGGGCATCTGGTCAGGATGCCACCCGAACGCCTCCCTCGGGAGGTGTTTAGGGCACGTCCAACCGGTAGGAGGCCACGGGGAAGACCCAGGACACGTTGGGAAGACTATGTCTCCCGGCTGGCCTGGGAACGCCTCGGGATCCCCCGGGAGGAGCTGGACGAAGTGGCTGGGGAGAGGAAAGTCTGGGCTTCCCTGCTTAAGCTGCTGCCCCCGCGACCCGACCTCGGATAAGCGGAAGAAGATGGATGGATCTTAGACACATATAATTTTCAAGTTTTTAATACTATCAACACGAGCGCGAACAATTTACCGTATTTTTCGGACTATAAGGCGCACTTAAAATCCTTTAATTTTCTCAAAACTCGACAGTGCGTGTTATAACGCGGTGTGCCTAATGTACAGAATAATTTTGGTCGTGCTTACCGACCTCGAAGCTATTTTATTTGGTACATGGTGTAATGATAAGTGTGACCAGTAGTTGGGAAAGGGCATGTTCACCACTGTGTTTCATGGCCTTTCCTTTTAACAACACTCAGTAAACGTTTGGGAACTGAGGAGACACATTTTTTAAGCTTCTCAGGTGGAATTATTTCCCATTCTTGCTTGATGTACAGCTTAAGTTGTTAAACAGTCCGGGGGTCTCTGTTGTGGTATTTTAGGCTTCATAATGCGCCACACATTTTCAATGGGAGACAGGTCTGGACTACAGGCAGGCCAGTCTAGTACCCACACTCTTTTACTATGAAGCCACGTTGATGTAACACATGGCTTGGCATTGTCTTGCTGAAATAAGCAGGGGCGTCCATGGTAACGTTGCTTGGATGGCAACAGATGTTGCTCCAAAACCTGTATGTACCTTTCAGCATTAATGGCGCCTTCACAGATGTGTAAGTTACCCATGTCTTGGGCACTAATACACCCCCATACATCACAGATGCTGGCTTTTCAACTTTGCGCCGATAACAATCCGGATGGTTCTTTTCCTCTCTGGTCTGGAGGACACGACGTCCACAGTTTCCAAAAACAATTTGAAATGTGGACTCGTCAGACCACAGAACACTTTTCCACTTTGTATCAGTCCATCTTAGATGAGCTCAAGCCCAGCGAAGTCGACTGCGTTTCTGGGTGTTGTTGATAAACGTTTTTTGCCTTGCTTAGGAGAGTTGTAACTTGCACTTACAGATGTAGCGACCAACTGTAGTTACTGACAGTGGGTTTCTGAAGTGTTCCTGAGCCAATGTGGTGATATCCTTTACACACTGATGTCGCTTGTTGATGCAGTACAGCCTGAGGGATCGAAGGTCACAGGCTTAGCTGCTTACGTGCAGTGATTTCTCCAGATTCTCTGAACCCTTTGATGATATTACGGACCGTAGATGGTGAAATCCCTAAATTCCTTGCAATAGCTGGTTGAGAAAGACTTTTCTTAAACTGTTCAACAATTTGCTCACGCATTTGTTGACAAAGTGGTGACTGTCGCCCCATCCTTGTTTGTGAATGACTGAACATTTCATGGAATCTACTTTTGTACCCAATCATGGCACCCACCTGTTCCCAATTTGCCTGTTCACCTGTGGGTGTCATGACTATGTCCTTGGGTTTAGTTTTTCCAGAAGGCAACGGAAAGTTGGCTCGGGCGAGACGGGAATGTGAGTACATATTTTTATTTTTTACACTAACAAAGGACAAAAAAAGAAGCAAACAAAAGGCGCGCACAGTGGTGGAGAACAAACTATGAAACCAAAAAGACTATAGCACAAATGCAGAAACTGTGAACAATGAAACACACTAAGTGTGGCATTAATAAACAAAAACTTACTTGGCATGGACTAAAGGAGCAGCATGAACGATGGACATGAAAACAAGTGTCAGGAATGTGCAGAGCATAAATGTGGGATGTCGCCAGAAAGACAAACTGAAAACAATGAACTTAAATACTACAGACATGATTAGTGAATATGGGTTGAAAATGATTTGCAAATCATTGTATTCCATTTATATTTACATCTAACACAATTTCCCAACTCATATGGAAACGGGGTTTGTATAATAAAGGGGTCATATTATGCAAAACGCACTTTCTTTACCCGTTGATGTCTGTTTTTTGTGTATTTGGGATCCTCGTAAGTCCCCAAAATTTTAATAGAAACTACGGAGGCAGGCAAAGATATTAATAGGACAATTGCTCTTTCTTTCAGACAAGACGTTTGTGACGTATGTTGCCACAGTTACGTTAGCAGATATCTTAATACATGATATAGGTTTACCCGAAGACCTAAGCGTAAGTCTACCATTATTATTTTGGCCGAGGGCATTTGTCGTCCAAAACTTTGATAATAAATAGTATCCTATCGTTCTATTTTTCTATATGATTTGCGTAAACTAAAACATGGCTAACGGAGCGGAGACACAGTCGCAGGGGACGATGCTTGGAGGAGGGCTTTGGCACGTAAATACGACTCATTTTGAAAAGACAGCCGGAAAAAGTCTAGAAGACGATCTGTGAACCATTATCTATGCACCATCATTACATATTATGTAGACCACAAGGAAATGTTTCAGATGTAGAATAGAAATCATAATAAGACCTCTAAGTCAGCATGTCAGAGTGTAGTTTATTGCATTAAGGCAATGGTAAATGTTAAAGTACATTTCCTATGCAACTTTAAACAAATAAACCCAAAACAAAAAGGAAGTATCGCTGAGGTAGTAATATCCAATATTCTGATGCATTTGATATACTTGGTTCAACGCAACCCCTCTCACGTTCATTGATGCTTTTCTTTTGTTAAAAACAGGTACTTCAAGATATTGTTTTTAGTACCTGGTCAGTTCAAAGCGATTGTATCAATACCACAAGATCAGTGTTGTCCCAGGTATCAAAATGTATTTCAGTGCTTTTCGGTACTCTTCGGTACTTTTCGGTACTTTTCTAAATAAAGGGGACCACAAAAAATGTCATTATTGGCTTTATTTTAACAAAAAATCTTACGGCCGAGTAAACATATGTTACTTATTGCAATGTTGTCCTTAAATAAAATAGTGAACACACGAGACAACTTGTCTTTTAGTAGTAAGTAAACAAACAAAGGCTCCTAATTTAGCTGCTGGCGTATGCAGTAACACATTGTGTCATTTTCCATTCTATTATTTTGTCAAAATTATTAAGGACAAGTGGTAGAAAATGAATTATTAATCTACTTGTTCATTTACTGATAATATCTGCTTACTGTCAAGACTTGGTCCTGGGTGTTTGCTTTTCCGGGATGCAACGGAAAATTGGCTCGGGCGAGACGGGAATGTAAGTACATAATTTATTTTATAATTACTAAAACAAAAAGAAGTAAACAAAAGGCGCGCACAATGGCGGAGAACAAACTATGAAACCAAAAAGACTATAAACATGGAACAAAAACTTACTTTGGCATGGGACATGAAGCATGATCTAAGAGGATGAAGAGTGTGTAGAGCATAATTGTGGGATGTCGTCAGAACGACAAACTGAAAACAATGAACTTAAATACTATAGACATGATTAGTGAAAGCAGGTGCGTGACTCAAAACGTGAAACAGGTGCGTGACGTGACAGGTGAAAACTAATGGTTGCTATGGTGACAAAACAAAACAAAAGTGCACAAAAAGTCCAAAAACAAAACCGAACATGACTAAAACAAAACAGGATCACACAGACATGACACTTACTTTCTCTTTTTACATGTTCTATCTACACTTCTGTTAAAATGTAATAATCACTTATTCTTCTGTTGTTTGATACTTTACATTAGTTTTGGATGATACCACAAATGTGGGTATCGATCCGATACCAAGTAGTTACAGGATCATACATTGGTCATATTCAAAGTCCTCATGTGTCCAGGGACATATTTCCTGAGTTTATAAACATAACATATTTTTTAAAAACAAAATAAGATTTTGTGAGGCTAAAAAATATCGATGTAATCATAGTAGTATCGACTAAATATGCTCCTGTACTTGGTATCATTAAAGTGGATGTTAGGTATAGATCCACCAATGGTGTTTGTTTATATTGTAGCATCCCGGAAGAGTTGGCGCTGCAGGGAATTCTGGGAATTTGTTCTGTAGTGTTTATATTGTGTTGCAGTGCAAATATTCTCCCAAAATGTGTTTGTCATTGTTGTTTAGCGTGGTTTCACTATATGGCATATGTTTATGACAGTGTTGGCGTTGTTCATACTGCCACCCTTAGTGTGACATGTATGGCTTCTGATTAAGTATGCCCTTCATTCACTAGTGTGTTCAAAGAAAGGCTAGACGATTCAATGGTTGATGAGTGGACTTAATTAAATCTTGACTTGACATTGTATAATTATCGCCATGGAGACAAGTTTTAGAGATTTAGAAGTAGTTACAACACTGCGGACACACTAGCTGGCTAACCATGTCTTGAAGCACCTCTTCCAAAGTTTGTTTCAGTGTTTTAACTTCACCTTTATCTTTGGTTTTTAAGCCAACAGTCGTCCAGTCTCCCTTTTTTGTCTACAATATGTGTCTGTTTGTAAGTACTCTGTGATTTTCAGAATCAGAATCAGAATCAGAATCAGCTTTATTGTCATTACGCAAGGTAACGTGCTCGTGTGCATGACACGATGTGACGACGATGACGGGTGGTGAACCGGTACTTTTTAGAGGCGGTATAGTACCGAATATGATTCATTAGTATCGCGGTACTATACTAAAACCGGTATACTGTACAACCCTACACAAGATAAATGTTTACTCATTGGTCAAGTAGACTGTTGGTATCTTAATCCGCAATCTCTGCTTTGCTGTACGTTTTCTTGCTGCCCTCAAGTCTCTTCTATGATAAAAATGAGTTGTTAGTAAATATTGGAGACACTCATTCTCCTCCATTGTTGTTCCACATCTGAGCCAAGCCGTCATGTGCAAAAAAAAAGCAGCAAATGTCGGCAATACTCCATTTCAGCCATCATCTTATTGTTATGAACATAATTATCACTTGGAATCTGACCTTATTTTGGTTAAGGTAATCAGGAAATGCTGTTTACTTGGCAGCGGTATTGCCTTAATGAGGTTAATATTGGAATATTGTGTAAACATAGCCAGCGAGGCATCGAGGGAACCGCAGCTCATTGGCCCCGCAGACACTCAATAGCTCTCGGCGAGGCCTGATTTCATTGAGGCTTTAATGTAAGCGCTAATGGCTGCTGACAGATATGCTCACACCCTGCTTACCATGCTGTGTGTTATTGTTTTCACCGAGCGCACCAGCCTCTGCCTGTACCAGGAATTGATTTAATCTGACCTTTGTCGGCGTTATCTTAAATCCACATTACCCCGTCCAGGATTAACGAGGAGCGAGTGGAAGGATGTACATAAGGTGAATGTTTGTGTCATTCCTCAAGCTGACAGTATGTATGCAGTATCTTCTATTGTACATTCCAGAATGATCTGCAGGACTTAGCTGTTTCTATTTGCACTACACTCACATCTAAGAAACACTCGCGTCTAAAAAACACTTGCATCTTAAAACACTCGCATCTAAAAAACATGCGCGTCTGGAAACACATCTAAACAAACACTTGCGTCTAAAAACCTGTGTATCTAAAAACACTCGCATCTAAAAACACTCGCATCTAAAAACACTTGCGTCTAAAAAACACTCAAATCTCAAAACACTCACATCTCAAAACATTTGCGTCTCAAAACACTCGCGTCTCAAAACACTCGCGTCTCAAAACAGTTGCATCTAAAAAAACACTTGCGTCTAAAACACTCGCATCTAAAAAGCACTCGCATCTCAAATTAATTGCATCTCAAAATACTCACGTCTAAAAAACACTTGCATCTCAAAACACTGGCATCTCAAAACACTTGCGTCAAAGAACACTCGCATCCAAAAACACTCGCATCTAAAAAACACTCGCGTCTAAGAACACTCGCATCCAAAAACACTCGCATCTAAAAAACACTCGCGTCTAAGAACACTCGCATCCAAAAACACTCGCATCTAAAAAACACTCGCGTCTAAGAACACTCGCATCCAAAAACACACGCATCTAAAAAACACTGGCATCTCAAAACACTCGCGTCTAAGAACACTCGCATCCAAAAACACACGCATCTAAAAACACTGGCATCTCAAAACACTTGCGTCTAAGAACACTCGCATCCAAAAACACTCGCATCTAAAAAGCACTCGCGTCTAAGAACACTCGCATCCAAAAACACTCGCATCTAAAAAACACTCGCGTCTAAGAACACTCGCATCCAAAAACACACGCATCTAAAAAACACTGGCATCTCAAAACACTTGCGTCTAAGAACACTTGCATCCAATAACACTTGCATCTAAAAAACACTCGCGTCTAAGAACACTCGCATCCAAAAACAATCGCATCTAAAAAACACTCGCATCTCAAAACACTTGCATCTCAAAACACTCGCGTCTATGAACACTTGCATCCAAAAACACTCGCATCTCAAAACACTTGCATCTCAAAACACTTGCGTCTAAGAACACTTGCGTCTAAGAACACTTGCATCCAAAAACACTTGCATCTAAAAACACTCACACCTAAAAAACACTCGCGTCTAAGAACACTAGCATACAAAAACACTCGCGTCTAAAAACACTTGCATCTCAAAACACTCACGTCTATGAACACTTGCATCCAAAAACACTCGCATCTCAAAACACTTGCATGTCAAAACACTTGCGTCTAAGAACACTTGCATCCAAAAACACTCGCATCTAAAAACACTCGCAACTAAAAAACACTCGCGTCTAAGAACACTCGCATCCAAAAACACTCGCGTCTAAAAACACCCGCATCTTAAAACACTCACGTCTATGATCACTTGCATCCAAAAACACTCGCATCTCAAAACACTTGCATCTAAAAAACACTCGCGTCTAAAAAACACTCGCATCTAAAAAACACTCGCGTCTAAAAAACACTTGCATCTCAAAACACTCGCATCTCAAAACACTCGCATCTCAAAACACTTGCATCTAAAAAACACTCGCGTCTAAAAAACACTTGCATCTCAAAACACTCGCATCTCAAAACACTTGCGTCTAAAAAACACTCAAATCTCAAAACACTCACATCTCAAAATATTTGCGTCTCAAAACACTCGCGTCTCAAAACACTCGCGTCTCAAAACAGTTGCATCTAAAAAAACACTTGCGTCTAAAACACTCGCATCAAAAAAGCACTCGCATCTCAAATTACTTGCATCTCAAAATACTCACGTCTAAAAAACACTTGCATCTCAAAACACTGGCATCTCAAAACACTTGTGTCTAAGAACACTCGCATCCAAAAACACTCGCATCTAAAAAACACTCGCGTCTAAGAACACTCGCATCCAAAAACAATTGCATCTAAAAAACACTCGCATCTCAAAACACTTGCATCTCAAAACACTCGCGTCTATGAACACTTGCATCCAAAAACACTCGCATCTCAAAACACTTGCATCTCAAAACACTCGCATCTATGAACACTTGCATCCAAAAACACTCGCATCTCAAAACACTTGCATCTCAAAACACTTGCATCTCAAAACACTTGCATCTCAAAACACTTGCATCTCAAAACACTTGCGTCTAAGAACACTTGCATCCAAAAACACTTGCATCTAAAAACACTCACATCTAAAAAACACTCGCGTCTAAGAACACTAGCATCCAAAAACACTCGCATCTAAAAACACTTGCATCTCAAAACACTCACGTCTATGAACACTTGCATCCAGAAACACTCGCATCTCAAAACACTTGCGTCTAAGAACACTTGCATCCAAAAACACTTGCATCTAAAAACACTTGCATCTCAAAACACTCACGTCTAAGAACACTTGCATCCAAAAACACTCGCATCTCAAAACACTTGCGTCTAAGAACACTTGCATCCAAAAACACTCGCATCTAAAAACACTCGCACCTAAAAAACACTCGCGTCTAAGAACACTCGCATCCAAAAACACTGGCGTCTAAAAACACCCGCATCTTAAAACATTCACGTCTATGATCACTTGCATCCAAAAACACTCGCATCTCAAAACACTTGCATCTAAAAAACACTCGCGTCTAAAAAACACTTGCATCTCAAAACACTCGCATCTCAAAACACTCGCATCTCAAAACACTTGCATCTAAAAAACACTTGCATCTCAAAACACTCGCATCTCAAAACACTCGCATCTCAAAACACTTGCATCTAAAAAACACTCGCATCTAAAAAACACTCGCGTCTAAAAAACACTTGCATCTCAAAACACTCGCATCTCAAAACACTCGCATCTCAAAACACTTGCATCTAAAAAACACTCGCGTCTAAAAAACACTTGCATCTCAAAACACTCGCATCTAAAAACACTCGCATCTAAAAACACTCGCATCTCAAAACACTTGCGTCTAAGAACACTTGCACCCAAAAACACTCGCATCTAAAAACACTTGCATCTAAAAAACACTTGCGTCTAAAAAACACTTGCATCTCAAAACACTCGCATCTCAAAACACTCGCATCTCAAAACACTTGCGTCTAAAAAACACTCAAATCTCAAAACACTCACATCTATGAACACTTGCGTCTAAGAACACTTGCATCCAAAAACACTCGCATCTCAAAACACTTGCATCTAAAAAACACTTGCGTCTAAAAAACACTTGCATCTCAAAACACTCGCATCTCAAAACACTCGCATCTCAAAACACTTGCGTCTAAAAAACACTCAAATCTCAAAACACTCACATCTCAAAATATTTGCGTCTCAAAACACTCGCGTCTCAAAACACTCGCGTCTCAAAACAGTTGCATCTAAAAAAACACTTGCGTCTAAAACACTCGCATCTAAAAAGCACTCGCATCTCAAATTACTTGCATCTCAAAATACTCACGTCTAAAAAACACTTGCATCTCAAAACACTGGCATCTCAAAACACTTGTGTCTAAGAACACTCGCATCCAAAAACACTCGCATCTAAAAAACACTCGCGTCTAAGAACATTCGCATCCAAAAACAATTGCATCTAAAAAACACTCGCATCTCAAAACACTTGCATCTCAAAACACTCGCGTCTATGAACACTTGCATCCAAAAACACTCGCATCTCAAAACACTTGCATCTCAAAACACTCGCGTCTATGAACACTTGCATCCAAAAACACTCGCATCTCAAAACACTTGCATCTCAAAACACTTGCATCTCAAAACACTTGCATCTCAAAACACTTGCATCTAAGAACACTTGCATCCAAAAACACTTGCATCTAAAAACACTCACATCTAAAAAACACTCGCGTCTAAGAACACTAGCATCCAAAAACACTCGCGTCTAAAAACACTTGCATCTCAAAACACTCACGTCTATGAACACTTGCATCCAAAAACACTTGCATCTCAAAACACTTGCGTCTAAGAACACTTGCATCCAAAAACACTTGCATCCAAAAACACTTGCATCTCAAAACACTCACGTCTAAGAACACTTGCATCCAAAAACACTCGCATCTCAAAACACTTGCATGTCAAAACACTTGCGTCTAAGAACACTTGCATCCAAAAACACTCGCATCTAAAAACACTCGCACCTAAAAAACACTCGCGTCTAAGAACACTCGCATCCAAAAACACTGGCGTCTAAAAACACCCGCATCTTAAAACATTCACGTCTATGATCACTTGCATCCAAAAACACTCGCATCTCAAAACACTTGCATCTAAAAAACACTCGCGTCTAAAAAACACTTGCATCTCAAAACACTCGCATCTCAAAACACTCGCATCTCAAAACACTTGCATCTAAAAAACACTCGCATCTAAAAAACACTCGCGTCTAAAAAACACTTGCATCTCAAAACACTCGCATCTCAAAACACTCGCATCTCAAAACACTTGCGTCTAAAAAACACTCGGGTCTAAAAAACACTTGCATCTCAAAACACTCGCATCTCAAAACACTCGCATCTCAAAACACTCGCATCTCAAAACACTTGCGTCTAAGAACACTTGCATCCAAAAACACTCGCATCTAAAAACACTTGCATCTCAAAACACTCACGTCTATGAACACTTGCGTCTAAGAACACTTGCATCCAAAAACACTCGCATCTAAAAACACTCGCACCTAAAAAACACTCGCGTCTAAGAACACTCGCATCCAAAAACACTGGCGTCTAAAAAACACTCGCATCTAAAAAACACTCGCGTCTAAAAAACACTTGCATCTCAAAACACTCGCATCTCAAAACACTTGCGTCTAAGAACACTCGCATCAAAACACACTCGCATCTAAAAACACTTGCATCTAAAAAACACTCGCGTCTAAGAACACTTGCATCAAAAAACACTCGCATCGCAAAACACTTGCATCTAAAAAACACTTGGGTCTAAAAAACACTCGCATCTCAAATCACTCGCGTCTAAGAACACTCGCATCCAAAAACACTTGCATCTCAAAACACTCGCATCTAAAAAACACTCGCGTCTAAAAAACACTTGCGTCTAAAAAACACTCGCATCTTAAAACACTTGCATCTCAAAACACTCACGTCTATGAACACTTGCATCCAAAAACACTTGCATCTAAAAACACTCGCGTCTAAGAACACTCACATCCAAAAACAATTGCATCTAAAAAACACTCGCATCTCAAAACACTTGCATCTGAAAACATTTGCATTTCAAAACACTTGCATCTCAAAGCACTCACGTCTAGGAACACTTGCATCCAAAAACACTCGCATCTCAAAATACTTGCATCTCAAAACACTTGCGTCTAAGAACACTTGCATCCAAAAACACTCGCATCTAAAAACACTCGCACCTAAAAAACACTCGCGTCTAAGAACACTTGCATCCAAAAACGCTCGCGTCTAAAAAACACTCGCATCTTAAAACACTTGCATCTCAAAACACTTGCGTCTAAGAACACTTGCACCCAAAAACACTCGCATCTAAAAACACTTGCATCTAAAAAACACTTGCGTCTAAAAAACACTTGCATCTCAAAACACTCGCATCTCAAAACACTCGCATCTCAAAACACTTGCGTCTAAAAAACACTCAAATCTCAAAACACTCACATCTATGAACACTTGCGTCTAAGAACACTTGCATCCAAAAACACTCGCATCTCAAAACACTTGCATCTAAAAAACACTTGCGTCTAAAAAACACTTGCATCTCAAAACACTCGCATCTCAAAACACTCGCATCTCAAAACACTTGCGTCTAAAAAACACTCAAATCTCAAAACACTCACATCTCAAAATATTTGCGTCTCAAAACACTCGCGTCTCAAAACAGTTGCATCTAAAAAAACACTTGCGTCTAAAACACTCGCATCTAAAAAGCACTCGCATCTCAAATTACTTGCATCTCAAAATACTCACGTCTAAAAAACACTTGCATCTCAAAACACTGGCATCTCAAAACACTTGTGTCTAAGAACACTCGCATCCAAAAACACTCGCATCTAAAAAACACTCGCGTCTAAGAACATTCGCATCCAAAAACAATTGCATCTAAAAAACACTCGCATCTCAAAACACTTGCATCTCAAAACACTCGCGTCTATGAACACTTGCATCCAAAAACACTCGCATCTCAAAACACTTGCATCTCAAAACACTCGCGTCTATGAACACTTGCATCCAAAAACACTCGCATCTCAAAACACTTGCATCTCAAAACACTTGCATCTCAAAACACTTGCATCTCAAAACACTTGCATCTAAGAACACTTGCATCCAAAAACACTTGCATCTAAAAACACTCACATCTAAAAAACACTCGCGTCTAAGAACACTAGCATCCAAAAACACTCGCGTCTAAAAACACTTGCATCTCAAAACACTCACGTCTATGAACACTTGCATCCAAAAACACTTGCATCTCAAAACACTTGCGTCTAAGAACACTTGCATCCAAAAACACTTGCATCTAAAAACACTTGCATCTCAAAACACTCACGTCTAAGAACACTTGCATCCAAAAACACTCGCATCTCAAAACACTTGCATGTCAAAACACTTGCGTCTAAGAACACTTGCATCCAAAAACACTCGCATCTAAAAACACTCGCACCTAAAAAACACTCGCGTCTAAGAACACTCGCATCCAAAAACACTGGCGTCTAAAAACACCCGCATCTTAAAACATTCACGTCTATGATCACTTGCATCCAAAAACACTCGCATCTCAAAACACTTGCATCTAAAAAACACTCGCGTCTAAAAAACACTTGCATCTCAAAACACTCGCATCTCAAAACACTCGCATCTCAAAACACTTGCATCTAAAAAACACTCGCATCTAAAAAACACTCGCGTCTAAAAAACACTTGCATCTCAAAACACTCGCATCTCAAAACACTCGCATCTCAAAACACTTGCGTCTAAAAAACACTCGCGTCTAAAAAACACTTGCATCTCAAAACACTCGCATCTCAAAACACTCGCATCTCAAAACACTTGCGTCTAAGAACACTTGCATCCAAAAACACTCGCATCTAAAAACACTCGCACCTAAAAAACACTCGCGTCTAAGAACACTCGCATCCAAAAACACTGGCGTCTAAAAAACACTCGCATCTAAAAAACACTCGCGTCTAAAAAACACTTGCATCTCAAAACACTCGCACCTCAAAACACTCGCATCTCAAAACACTTGCGTCTAAGAACACTCGCATCAAAACACACTCGCATCTAAAAACACTTGCATCTAAAAAACACTCGCGTCTAAGAACACTTGCATCAAAAAACACTCGCATCGCAAAACACTTGCATCTAAAAAACACTTGGGTCTAAAAAACACTCGCATCTCAAATCACTCGCGTCTAAGAACACTCGCATCCAAAAACACTTGCATCTCAAAACACTCGCATCTAAAAAACACTCGCGTCTAAAAAACACTTGCGTCTAAAAAACACTCGCATCTTAAAACACTTGCATCTCAAAACACTCACGTCTATGAACACTTGCATCCAAAAACACTTGCATCTAAAAACACTCGCGTCTAAGAACACTCACATCCAAAAACAATTGCATCTAAAAAACACTCGCATCTCAAAACACTTGCATCTGAAAACATTTGCATTTCAAAACACTTGCGTCTATGAAAACTTGCATCCAAAAACACTTGCATCTCAAAACACTTGCATCTCAAAGCACTCACGTCTAGGAACACTTGCATCCAAAAACACTCGCATCTCAAAATACTTGCATCTCAAAACACTTGCGTCTAAGAACACTTGCATCCAAAAACACTCGCATCTAAAAACACTCGCACCTAAAAAACACTCGCGTCTAAGAACACTTGCATCCAAAAACGCTCGCGTCTAAAAAACACTCGCATCTTAAAACACTTGCATCTCAAAACACTTGCGTCTAAGAACACTTGCACCCAAAAACACTCGCATCTAAAAACACTTGCATCTAAAAAACACTTGCGTCTAAAAAACACTTGCAGCTCAAAACACTCGCATCTCAAAACACTCGCATCTCAAAACACTTGCGTCTAAAAAACACTCAAATCTCAAAACACTCACATCTATGAACACTTGCGTCTAAGAACACTTGCATCCAAAAACACTCGCATCTCAAAACACTTGCATCTAAAAAACACTTGCGTCTAAAAAACACTTGCATCTCAAAACACTCGCATCTCAAAACACTCGCATCTCAAAACACTTGCGTCTAAAAAACACTCAAATCTCAAAACACTCACATCTCAAAATATTTGCGTCTCAAAACACTCGCGTCTCAAAACACTCGCGTCTCAAAACAGTTGCATCTAAAAAAACACTTGCGTCTAAAACACTCGCATCTAAAAAGCACTCGCATCTCAAATTACTTGCATCTCAAAATACTCACGTCTAAAAAACACTTGCATCTCAAAACACTGGCATCTCAAAACACTTGTGTCTAAGAACACTCGCATCCAAAAACACTCGCATCTAAAAAACACTCGCGTCTAAGAACATTCGCATCCAAAAACAATTGCATCTAAAAAACACTCGCATCTCAAAACACTTGCATCTCAAAACACTCGCGTCTATGAACACTTGCATCCAAAAACACTCGCATCTCAAAACACTTGCATCTCAAAACACTCGCGTCTATGAACACTTGCATCCAAAAACACTCGCATCTCAAAACACTTGCATCTCAAAACACTTGCATCTCAAAACACTTGCATCTCAAAACACTTGCATCTAAGAACACTTGCATCCAAAAACACTTGCATCTAAAAACACTCACATCTAAAAAACACTCGCGTCTAAGAACACTAGCATCCAAAAACACTCGCGTCTATAAACACTTGCATCTCAAAACACTCACGTCTATGAACACTTGCATCCAAAAACACTCGCATCTCAAAACACTTGCGTCTAAGAACACTTGCATCCAAAAACACTTGCATCTAAAAACACTTGCATCTCAAAACACTCACGTCTAAGAACACTTGCATCCAAAAACACTCGCATCTCAAAACACTTGCATGTCAAAACACTTGCGTCTAAGAACACTTGCATCCAAAAACACTCGCATCTCAAAACACTTGCATCTCAAAACACTCGCGTCTATGAACACTTGCATCCAAAAACACTCGCATCTCAAAACACTTGCATCTCAAAACACTCGCGTCTATGAACACTTGCATCCAAAAACACTCGCATCTCAAAACACTTGCATCTCAAAACACTTGCATCTAAGAACACTTGCATCCAAAAACACTTGCATCTAAAAACACTCACATCTAAAAAACACTCGCGTCTAAGAACACTAGCATCCAAAAACACTCGCGTCTAAAAACACTTGCATCTCAAAACACTCACGTCTATGAACACTTGCATCCAAAAACACTCGCATCTCAAAACACTTGCGTCTAAGAACACTTGCATCCAAAAACACTTGCATCTAAAAACACTTGCATCTCAAAACACTCACGTCTAAGAACACTTGCATCCAAAAACACTCGCATCTCAAAACACTTGCATGTCAAAACACTTGCGTCTAAGAACACTTGCATCCAAAAACACTCGCATCTAAAAACACTCGCACCTAAAAAACACTCGCGTCTAAGAACACTCGCATCCAAAAACACTGGCGTCTAAAAACACCCGCATCTTAAAACATTCACGTCTATGATCACTTGCATCCAAAAACACTCGCATCTCAAAACACTTGCATCTAAAAAACACTCGCGTCTAAAAAACACTTGCATCTCAAAACACTCGCATCTCAAAACACTCGCATCTCAAAACACTTGCATCTAAAAAACACTCGCATCTAAAAAACACTCGCGTCTAAAAAACACTTGCATCTCAAAACACTCGCATCTCAAAACACTCGCATCTCAAAACACTTGCGTCTAAAAAACACTCGCGTCTAAAAAACACTTGCATCTCAAAACACTCGCATCTCAAAACACTCGCATCTCAAAACACTCGCATCTCAAAACACTCGCATCTCAAAACACTTGCGTCTAAGAACACTTGCATCCAAAAACACTCGCATCTAAAAACACTTGCATCTCAAAACACTCACGTCTATGAACACTTGCGTCTAAGAACACTTGCATCCAAAAACACTTGCATCTAAAAACACTCGCACCTAAAAAACACTCGCGTCTAAGAACACTCGCATCCAAAAACACTGGCGTCTAAAAAACACTCGCATCTAAAAAACACTCGCGTCTAAAAAACACTTGCATCTCAAAACACTCGCACCTCAAAACACTCGCATCTCAAAACACTTGCGTCTAAGAACACTCGCATCAAAACACACTCGCATCTAAAAACACTTGCATCTAAAAAACACTCGCGTCTAAGAACACTTGCATCAAAAAACACTCGCATCGCAAAACACTTGCATCTAAAAAACACTTGGGTCTAAAAAACACTCGCATCTCAAATCACTCGCGTCTAAGAACACTCGCATCCAAAAACACTTGCATCTCAAAACACTCGCATCTAAAAAACACTCGCGTCTAAAAAACACTTGCGTCTAAAAAACACTCGCATCTTAAAACACTTGCATCTCAAAACACTCACGTCTATGAACACTTGCATCCAAAAACACTTGCATCTAAAAACACTCGCGTCTAAGAACACTCACATCCAAAAACAATTGCATCTAAAAAACACTCGCATCTCAAAACACTTGCATCTCAAAACATTTGCATCTCAAAACACTTGCGTCTATGAACACTTGCATCCAAAAACACTCGCATCTAAAAACACTCGCACCTAAAAAACACTCGCGTCTAAGAACACTTGCATCCAAAAACGCTCGCGTCTAAAAAACACTCGCATCTTAAAACACTTGCATCTCAAAACACTCGCGTCTATGAACACTTGCATCCAAAAACACTCGCATCTCAAAACACTTGCATCTAAAAAACACTCGCGTCTAAAAAACACTTGCATCTCAAAACACTCGCATCTCAAAACACTCGCATCTCAAAACACTTGCATCTAAAAAACACTCGCGCCAAAAATACACTTGCATCTCAAAATACTCGCATCTCAAAACACTCGCATCTCAAAACACTCGCATCTCAAAACACTTGCGTCTAAGAACACTCGCATCTAAAAACACTCGCACCTAAAAAACACTCGCGTCTAAGAACACTCGCATCCAAAAACACTCGCGTCTAAAAACACCCGCATCTTAAAACACTCACGTCTATGATCACTTGCATCCAAAAACACTCGCATCTCAAAACACTTGCATCTAAAAAACACTCGCGTCTAAAAAACACTCGCATCTAAAAAACACTCGCGTCTAAAAAACACTTGCATCTCAAAACACTCGCATCTCAAAACACTCGCATCTCAAAACACTTGCATCTAAAAAACACTCGCGTCTAAAAAACACTTGCATCTCAAAACACTCGCATCTCAAAACACTTGCGTCTAAAAAACACTCAAATCTCAAAACACTCACATCTCAAAATATTTGCGTCTCAAAACACTCGCGTCTCAAAACACTCGCGTCTCAAAACAGTTGCATCTAAAAAAACACTTGCGTCTAAAACACTCGCATCAAAAAAGCACTCGCATCTCAAATTACTTGCATCTCAAAATACTCACGTCTAAAAAACACTTGCATCTCAAAACACTGGCATCTCAAAACACTTGTGTCTAAGAACACTCGCATCCAAAAACACTCGCATCTAAAAAACACTCGCGTCTAAGAACACTCGCATCCAAAAACAATTGCATCTAAAAAACACTCGCATCTCAAAACACTTGCATCTCAAAACACTCGCGTCTATGAACACTTGCATCCAAAAACACTCGCATCTCAAAACACTTGCATCTCAAAACACTCGCATCTATGAACACTTGCATCCAAAAACACTCGCATCTCAAAACACTTGCATCTCAAAACACTTGCATCTCAAAACACTTGCATCTCAAAACACTTGCATCTCAAAACACTTGCGTCTAAGAACACTTGCATCCAAAAACACTTGCATCTAAAAACACTCACATCTAAAAAACACTCGCGTCTAAGAACACTAGCATCCAAAAACACTCGCATCTAAAAACACTTGCATCTCAAAACACTCACGTCTATGAACACTTGCATCCAGAAACACTCGCATCTCAAAACACTTGCGTCTAAGAACACTTGCATCCAAAAACACTTGCATCTAAAAACACTTGCATCTCAAAACACTCACGTCTAAGAACACTTGCATCCAAAAACACTCGCATCTCAAAACACTTGCGTCTAAGAACACTTGCATCCAAAAACACTCGCATCTAAAAACACTCGCACCTAAAAAACACTCGCGTCTAAGAACACTCGCATCCAAAAACACTGGCGTCTAAAAACACCCGCATCTTAAAACATTCACGTCTATGATCACTTGCATCCAAAAACACTCGCATCTCAAAACACTTGCATCTAAAAAACACTCGCGTCTAAAAAACACTTGCATCTCAAAACACTCGCATCTCAAAACACTCGCATCTCAAAACACTTGCATCTAAAAAACACTTGCATCTCAAAACACTCGCATCTCAAAACACTCGCATCTCAAAACACTTGCATCTAAAAAACACTCGCATCTAAAAAACACTCGCGTCTAAAAAACACTTGCATCTCAAAACACTCGCATCTCAAAACACTCGCATCTCAAAACACTTGCATCTAAAAAACACTCGCGTCTAAAAAACACTTGCATCTCAAAACACTCGCATCTAAAAACACTCGCATCTAAAAACACTCGCATCTCAAAACACTTGCGTCTAAGAACACTTGCACCCAAAAACACTCGCATCTAAAAACACTTGCATCTAAAAAACACTTGCGTCTAAAAAACACTTGCATCTCAAAACACTCGCATCTCAAAACACTCGCATCTCAAAACACTTGCGTCTAAAAAACACTCAAATCTCAAAACACTCACATCTATGAACACTTGCGTCTAAGAACACTTGCATCCAAAAACACTCGCATCTCAAAACACTTGCATCTAAAAAACACTTGCGTCTAAAAAACACTTGCATCTCAAAACACTCGCATCTCAAAACACTCGCATCTCAAAACACTTGCGTCTAAAAAACACTCAAATCTCAAAACACTCACATCTCAAAATATTTGCGTCTCAAAACACTCGCGTCTCAAAACACTCGCGTCTCAAAACAGTTGCATCTAAAAAAACACTTGCGTCTAAAACACTCGCATCTAAAAAGCACTCGCATCTCAAATTACTTGCATCTCAAAATACTCACGTCTAAAAAACACTTGCATCTCAAAACACTGGCATCTCAAAACACTTGTGTCTAAGAACACTCGCATCCAAAAACACTCGCATCTAAAAAACACTCGCGTCTAAGAACATTCGCATCCAAAAACAATTGCATCTAAAAAACACTCGCATCTCAAAACACTTGCATCTCAAAACACTCGCGTCTATGAACACTTGCATCCAAAAACACTCGCATCTCAAAACACTTGCATCTCAAAACACTCGCGTCTATGAACACTTGCATCCAAAAACACTCGCATCTCAAAACACTTGCATCTCAAAACACTTGCATCTCAAAACACTTGCATCTCAAAACACTTGCATCTAAGAACACTTGCATCCAAAAACACTTGCATCTAAAAACACTCACATCTAAAAAACACTCGCGTCTAAGAACACTAGCATCCAAAAACACTCGCGTCTAAAAACACTTGCATCTCAAAACACTCACGTCTATGAACACTTGCATCCAAAAACACTTGCATCTCAAAACACTTGCGTCTAAGAACACTTGCATCCAAAAACACTTGCATCTAAAAACACTTGCATCTCAAAACACTCACGTCTAAGAACACTTGCATCCAAAAACACTCGCATCTCAAAACACTTGCATGTCAAAACACTTGCGTCTAAGAACACTTGCATCCAAAAACACTCGCATCTAAAAACACTCGCACCTAAAAAACACTCGCGTCTAAGAACACTCGCATCCAAAAACACTGGCGTCTAAAAACACCCGCATCTTAAAACATTCACGTCTATGATCACTTGCATCCAAAAACACTCGCATCTCAAAACACTTGCATCTAAAAAACACTCGCGTCTAAAAAACACTTGCATCTCAAAACACTCGCATCTCAAAACACTCGCATCTCAAAACACTTGCATCTAAAAAACACTCGCATCTAAAAAACACTCGCGTCTAAAAAACACTTGCATCTCAAAACACTCGCATCTCAAAACACTCGCATCTCAAAACACTTGCGTCTAAAAAACACTCGGGTCTAAAAAACACTTGCATCTCAAAACACTCGCATCTCAAAACACTCGCATCTCAAAACACTCGCATCTCAAAACACTTGCGTCTAAGAACACTTGCATCCAAAAACACTCGCATCTAAAAACACTTGCATCTCAAAACACTCACGTCTATGAACACTTGCGTCTAAGAACACTTGCATCCAAAAACACTCGCATCTAAAAACACTCGCACCTAAAAAACACTCGCGTCTAAGAACACTCGCATCCAAAAACACTGGCGTCTAAAAAACACTCGCATCTAAAAAACACTCGCGTCTAAAAAACACTTGCATCTCAAAACACTCGCACCTCAAAACACTCGCATCTCAAAACACTTGCGTCTAAGAACACTCGCATCAAAACACACTCGCATCTAAAAACACTTGCATCTAAAAAACACTCGCGTCTAAGAACACTTGCATCAAAAAACACTCGCATCGCAAAACACTTGCATCTAAAAAACACTTGGGTCTAAAAAACACTCGCATCTCAAATCACTCGCGTCTAAGAACACTCGCATCCAAAAACACTTGCATCTCAAAACACTCGCATCTAAAAAACACTCGCGTCTAAAAAACACTTGCGTCTAAAAAACACTCGCATCTTAAAACACTTGCATCTCAAAACACTCACGTCTATGAACACTTGCATCCAAAAACACTTGCATCTAAAAACACTCGCGTCTAAGAACACTCACATCCAAAAACAATTGCATCTAAAAAACACTCGCATCTCAAAACACTTGCATCTGAAAACATTTGCATTTCAAAACACTTGCGTCTATGAAAACTTGCATCCAAAAACACTTGCATCTCAAAACACTTGCATCTCAAAGCACTCACGTCTAGGAACACTTGCATCCAAAAACACTCGCATCTCAAAATACTTGCATCTCAAAACACTTGCGTCTAAGAACACTTGCATCCAAAAACACTCGCATCTAAAAACACTCGCACCTAAAAAACACTCGCGTCTAAGAACACTTGCATCCAAAAACGCTCGCGTCTAAAAAACACTCGCATCTTAAAACACTTGCATCTCAAAACACTTGCGTCTAAGAACACTTGCACCCAAAAACACTCGCATCTAAAAACACTTGCATCTAAAAAACACTTGCGTCTAAAAAACACTTGCATCTCAAAACACTCGCATCTCAAAACACTCGCATCTCAAAACACTTGCGTCTAAAAAACACTCAAATCTCAAAACACTCACATCTATGAACACTTGCGTCTAAGAACACTTGCATCCAAAAACACTCGCATCTCAAAACACTTGCATCTAAAAAACACTTGCGTCTAAAAAACACTTGCATCTCAAAACACTCGCATCTCAAAACACTCGCATCTCAAAACACTTGCGTCTAAAAAACACTCAAATCTCAAAACACTCACATCTCAAAATATTTGCGTCTCAAAACACTCGCGTCTCAAAACACTCGCGTCTCAAAACAGTTGCATCTAAAAAAACACTTGCGTCTAAAACACTCGCATCTAAAAAGCACTCGCATCTCAAATTACTTGCATCTCAAAATACTCACGTCTAAAAAACACTTGCATCTCAAAACACTGGCATCTCAAAACACTTGTGTCTAAGAACACTCGCATCCAAAAACACTCGCATCTAAAAAACACTCGCGTCTAAGAACATTCGCATCCAAAAACAATTGCATCTAAAAAACACTCGCATCTCAAAACACTTGCATCTCAAAACACTCGCGTCTATGAACACTTGCATCCAAAAACACTCGCATCTCAAAACACTTGCATCTCAAAACACTCGCGTCTATGAACACTTGCATCCAAAAACACTCGCATCTCAAAACACTTGCATCTCAAAACACTTGCATCTCAAAACACTTGCATCTCAAAACACTTGCATCTAAGAACACTTGCATCCAAAAACACTTGCATCTAAAAACACTCACATCTAAAAAACACTCGCGTCTAAGAACACTAGCATCCAAAAACACTCGCGTCTAAAAACACTTGCATCTCAAAACACTCACGTCTATGAACACTTGCATCCAAAAACACTTGCATCTCAAAACACTTGCGTCTAAGAACACTTGCATCCAAAAACACTTGCATCTAAAAACACTTGCATCTCAAAACACTCACGTCTAAGAACACTTGCATCCAAAAACACTCGCATCTCAAAACACTTGCATGTCAAAACACTTGCGTCTAAGAACACTTGCATCCAAAAACACTCGCATCTAAAAACACTCGCACCTAAAAAACACTCGCGTCTAAGAACACTCGCATCCAAAAACACTGGCGTCTAAAAACACCCGCATCTTAAAACATTCACGTCTATGATCACTTGCATCCAAAAACACTCGCATCTCAAAACACTTGCATCTAAAAAACACTCGCGTCTAAAAAACACTTGCATCTCAAAACACTCGCATCTCAAAACACTCGCATCTCAAAACACTTGCATCTAAAAAACACTCGCATCTAAAAAACACTCGCGTCTAAAAAACACTTGCATCTCAAAACACTCGCATCTCAAAACACTCGCATCTCAAAACACTTGCGTCTAAAAAACACTCGCGTCTAAAAAACACTTGCATCTCAAAACACTCGCATCTCAAAACACTCGCATCTCAAAACACTTGCGTCTAAGAACACTTGCATCCAAAAACACTCGCATCTAAAAACACTCGCACCTAAAAAACACTCGCGTCTAAGAACACTCGCATCCAAAAACACTGGCGTCTAAAAAACACTCGCATCTAAAAAACACTCGCGTCTAAAAAACACTTGCATCTCAAAACACTCGCACCTCAAAACACTCGCATCTCAAAACACTTGCGTCTAAGAACACTCGCATCAAAACACACTCGCATCTAAAAACACTTGCATCTAAAAAACACTCGCGTCTAAGAACACTTGCATCAAAAAACACTCGCATCGCAAAACACTTGCATCTAAAAAACACTTGGGTCTAAAAAACACTCGCATCTCAAATCACTCGCGTCTAAGAACACTCGCATCCAAAAACACTTGCATCTCAAAACACTCGCATCTAAAAAACACTCGCGTCTAAAAAACACTTGCGTCTAAAAAACACTCGCATCTTAAAACACTTGCATCTCAAAACACTCACGTCTATGAACACTTGCATCCAAAAACACTTGCATCTAAAAACACTCGCGTCTAAGAACACTCACATCCAAAAACAATTGCATCTAAAAAACACTCGCATCTCAAAACACTTGCATCTGAAAACATTTGCATCTCAAAACACTTGCGTCTATGAAAACTTGCATCCAAAAACACTTGCATCTCAAAACACTTGCATCTCAAAGCACTCACGTCTAGGAACACTTGCATCCAAAAACACTCGCATCTCAAAATACTTGCATCTCAAAACACTTGCGTCTAAGAACACTTGCATCCAAAAACACTCGCATCTAAAAACACTCGCACCTAAAAAACACTCGCGTCTAAGAACACTTGCATCCAAAAACGCTCGCGTCTAAAAAACACTCGCATCTTAAAACACTTGCATCTCAAAACACTTGCGTCTAAGAACACTTGCACCCAAAAACACTCGCATCTAAAAACACTTGCATCTAAAAAACACTTGCGTCTAAAAAACACTTGCATCTCAAAACACTCGCATCTCAAAACACTCGCATCTCAAAACACTTGCGTCTAAAAAACACTCAAATCTCAAAACACTCACATCTATGAACACTTGCGTCTAAGAACACTTGCATCCAAAAACACTCGCATCTCAAAACACTTGCATCTAAAAAACACTTGCGTCTAAAAAACACTTGCATCTCAAAACACTCGCATCTCAAAACACTCGCATCTCAAAACACTTGCGTCTAAAAAACACTCAAATCTCAAAACACTCACATCTCAAAATATTTGCGTCTCAAAACACTCGCGTCTCAAAACACTCGCGTCTCAAAACAGTTGCATCTAAAAAAACACTTGCGTCTAAAACACTCGCATCTAAAAAGCACTCGCATCTCAAATTACTTGCATCTCAAAATACTCACGTCTAAAAAACACTTGCATCTCAAAACACTGGCATCTCAAAACACTTGTGTCTAAGAACACTCGCATCCAAAAACACTCGCATCTAAAAAACACTCGCGTCTAAGAACATTCGCATCCAAAAACAATTGCATCTAAAAAACACTCGCATCTCAAAACACTTGCATCTCAAAACACTCGCGTCTATGAACACTTGCATCCAAAAACACTCGCATCTCAAAACACTTGCATCTCAAAACACTCGCGTCTATGAACACTTGCATCCAAAAACACTCGCATCTCAAAACACTTGCATCTCAAAACACTTGCATCTCAAAACACTTGCATCTCAAAACACTTGCATCTAAGAACACTTGCATCCAAAAACACTTGCATCTAAAAACACTCACATCTAAAAAACACTCGCGTCTAAGAACACTAGCATCCAAAAACACTCGCGTCTATAAACACTTGCATCTCAAAACACTCACGTCTATGAACACTTGCATCCAAAAACACTCGCATCTCAAAACACTTGCGTCTAAGAACACTTGCATCCAAAAACACTTGCATCTAAAAACACTTGCATCTCAAAACACTCACGTCTAAGAACACTTGCATCCAAAAACACTCGCATCTCAAAACACTTGCATGTCAAAACACTTGCGTCTAAGAACACTTGCATCCAAAAACACTCGCATCTCAAAACACTTGCATCTCAAAACACTCGCGTCTATGAACACTTGCATCCAAAAACACTCGCATCTCAAAACACTTGCATCTCAAAACACTCGCGTCTATGAACACTTGCATCCAAAAACACTCGCATCTCAAAACACTTGCATCTCAAAACACTTGCATCTAAGAACACTTGCATCCAAAAACACTTGCATCTAAAAACACTCACATCTAAAAAACACTCGCGTCTAAGAACACTAGCATCCAAAAACACTCGCGTCTAAAAACACTTGCATCTCAAAACACTCACGTCTATGAACACTTGCATCCAAAAACACTCGCATCTCAAAACACTTGCGTCTAAGAACACTTGCATCCAAAAACACTTGCATCTAAAAACACTTGCATCTCAAAACACTCACGTCTAAGAACACTTGCATCCAAAAACACTCGCATCTCAAAACACTTGCATGTCAAAACACTTGCGTCTAAGAACACTTGCATCCAAAAACACTCGCATCTAAAAACACTCGCACCTAAAAAACACTCGCGTCTAAGAACACTCGCATCCAAAAACACTGGCGTCTAAAAACACCCGCATCTTAAAACATTCACGTCTATGATCACTTGCATCCAAAAACACTCGCATCTCAAAACACTTGCATCTAAAAAACACTCGCGTCTAAAAAACACTTGCATCTCAAAACACTCGCATCTCAAAACACTCGCATCTCAAAACACTTGCATCTAAAAAACACTCGCATCTAAAAAACACTCGCGTCTAAAAAACACTTGCATCTCAAAACACTCGCATCTCAAAACACTCGCATCTCAAAACACTTGCGTCTAAAAAACACTCGCGTCTAAAAAACACTTGCATCTCAAAACACTCGCATCTCAAAACACTCGCATCTCAAAACACTCGCATCTCAAAACACTCGCATCTCAAAACACTTGCGTCTAAGAACACTTGCATCCAAAAACACTCGCATCTAAAAACACTTGCATCTCAAAACACTCACGTCTATGAACACTTGCGTCTAAGAACACTTGCATCCAAAAACACTTGCATCTAAAAACACTCGCACCCAAAAAACACTCGCGTCTAAGAACACTCGCATCCAAAAACACTGGCGTCTAAAAAACACTCGCATCTAAAAAACACTCGCGTCTAAAAAACACTTGCATCTCAAAACACTCGCACCTCAAAACACTCGCATCTCAAAACACTTGCGTCTAAGAACACTCGCATCAAAACACACTCGCATCTAAAAACACTTGCATCTAAAAAACACTCGCGTCTAAGAACACTTGCATCAAAAAACACTCGCATCGCAAAACACTTGCATCTAAAAAACACTTGGGTCTAAAAAACACTCGCATCTCAAATCACTCGCGTCTAAGAACACTCGCATCCAAAAACACTTGCATCTCAAAACACTCGCATCTAAAAAACACTCGCGTCTAAAAAACACTTGCGTCTAAAAAACACTCGCATCTTAAAACACTTGCATCTCAAAACACTCACGTCTATGAACACTTGCATCCAAAAACACTTGCATCTAAAAACACTCGCGTCTAAGAACACTCACATCCAAAAACAATTGCATCTAAAAAACACTCGCATCTCAAAACACTTGCATCTCAAAACATTTGCATCTCAAAACACTTGCGTCTATGAACACTTGCATCCAAAAACACTCGCATCTAAAAACACTCGCACCTAAAAAACACTCGCGTCTAAGAACACTTGCATCCAAAAACGCTCGCGTCTAAAAAACACTCGCATCTTAAAACACTTGCATCTCAAAACACTCGCGTCTATGAACACTTGCATCCAAAAACACTCGCATCTCAAAACACTTGCATCTAAAAAACACTCGCGTCTAAAAAACACTTGCATCTCAAAACACTCGCATCTCAAAACACTCGCATCTCAAAACACTTGCATCTAAAAAACACTCGCGCCAAAAATACACTTGCATCTCAAAATACTCGCATCTCAAAACACTCGCATCTCAAAACACTCGCATCTCAAAACACTTGCGTCTAAGAACACTCGCATCAAAACACACTCGCATCTAAAAACACTCGCATCTCAAAACACTCGCATCTCAAAACACTCGCATCTAAAAAACACTCGCATCTAAAAAACACTCGCGTCTAAAAAACACTTGCATCTCAAAACACTCGCATCTCAAAACACTCGCATCTCAAAACACTTGCATCTAAAAAACACTCGCGTCTAAAAACACTTGCATCTCAAAACACTTGCATCTAAAAAACACTCGCATCTAAAAAACACTCGCGTCTAAAAAACACTTGCATCTCAAAACACTCGCATCTCAAAACACTCGCATCTCAAAACACTTGCGTCTAAAAAACACTCGCGTCTAAAAAACACTTGCATCTCAAAACACTCGCATCTCAAAACACTCGCATCTCAAAACACTCGCATCTCAAAACACTTGCGTCTAAGAACACTCGCATCCAAAAACACTCGCATCTAAAAAACACTCGCGTCTAAGAACATTCGCATCCAAAAACAATTGCATCTAAAAAACACTCGCATCTCAAAACACTTGCATCTCAAAACACTCGCGTCTATGAACACTTGCATCCAAAAACACTCGCATCTCAAAACACTTGCATCTCAAAACACTCGCGTCTATGAACACTTGCATCCAAAAACACTCGCATCTCAAAACACTTGCATCTCAAAACACTTGCATCTCAAAACACTTGCATCTAAGAACACTTGCATCCAAAAACACTTGCATCTAAAAACACTCACATCTAAAAAACACTCGCGTCTAAGAACACTAGCATCCAAAAACACTCGCGTCTAAAAACACTTGCATCTCAAAACACTCACGTCTATGAACACTTGCATCCAAAAACACTCGCATCTCAAAACACTTGCGTCTAAGAACACTTGCATCCAAAAACACTTGCATCTAAAAACACTTGCATCTCAAAACACTCACGTCTAAGAACACTTGCATCCAAAAACACTCGCATCTCAAAACACTTGCATGTCAAAACACTTGCGTCTAAGAACACTTGCATCCAAAAACACTCGCATCTAAAAACACTCGCACCTAAAAAACACTCGCGTCTAAGAACACTCGCATCCAAAAACACTGGCGTCTAAAAACACCCGCATCTTAAAACATTCACGTCTATGATCACTTGCATCCAAAAACACTCGCATCTCAAAACACTTGCATCTAAAAAACACTCGCGTCTAAAAAACACTTGCATCTCAAAACACTCGCATCTCAAAACACTCGCATCTCAAAACACTTGCATCTAAAAAACACTCGCATCTAAAAAACACTCGCGTCTAAAAAACACTTGCATCTCAAAACACTCGCATCTCAAAACACTCGCATCTCAAAACACTTGCGTCTAAAAAACACTCGCGTCTAAAAAACACTTGCATCTCAAAACACTTGCATCTCAAAACACTTGCATCTCAAAACACTTGCATCTCAAAACACTTGCATCTAAGAACACTTGCATCTAAAAACACTCACATCTAAAAAACACTCGCGTCTAAGAACACTAGCATCCAAAAACACTCGCGTCTAAAAACACTTGCATCTCAAAACACTCACGTCTATGAACACTTGCATCCAAAAACACTCGCATCTCAAAACACTTGCGTCTAAGAACACTTGCATCCAAAAACACTTGCATCTAAAAACACTTGCATCTCAAAACACTCACGTCTAAGAACACTTGCATCCAAAAACACTCGCATCTCAAAACACTTGCATGTCAAAACACTTGCGTCTAAGAACACTTGCATCCAAAAACACTCGCATCTAAAAACACTCGCACCTAAAAAACACTCGCGTCTAAGAACACTCGCATCCAAAAACACTGGCGTCTAAAAACACCCGCATCTTAAAACATTCACGTCTATGATCACTTGCATCCAAAAACACTCGCATCTCAAAACACTTGCATCTAAAAAACACTCGCGTCTAAAAAACACTTGCATCTCAAAACACTCGCATCTCAAAACACTCGCATCTCAAAACACTTGCATCTAAAAACACTCGCATCTAAAAAACACTCGCGTCTAAAAAACACTTGCATCTCAAAACACTCGCATCTCAAAACACTCGCATCTCAAAACACTTGCGTCTAAAAAACACTCGCGTCTAAAAAACACTTGCATCTCAAAACACTCGCATCTCAAAACACTCGCATCTCAAAACACTCGCATCTCAAAACACTTGCGTCTAAAAAACACTCGCGTCTAAAAAACACTTGCATCTCAAAACACTCGCATCTCAAAACACTCGCATCTCAAAACACTTGCGTCTAAGAACACTTGCATCCAAAAACACTCGCATCTAAAAACACTTGCATCTCAAAACACTCACGTCTATGAACACTTGCGTCTAAGAACACTTGCATCCAAAAACACTCGCATCTAAAAACACTCGCACCTAAAAAACACTCGCGTCTAAGAACACTCGCATCCAAAAACACTGGCGTCTAAAAAACACTCGCATCTAAAAAACACTCGCGTCTAAAAAACACTTGCATCTCAAAACACTCGCACCTCAAAACACTCGCATCTCAAAACACTTGCGTCTAAGAACACTCGCATCAAAACACACTCGCATCTAAAAACACTTGCATCTAAAAAACACTCGCGTCTAAGAACACTTGCATCAAAAAACACTCGCATCGCAAAACACTTGCATCTAAAAAACACTTGGGTCTAAAAAACACTCGCATCTCAAATCACTCGCGTCTAAGAACACTCGCATCCAAAAACACTTGCATCTCAAAACACTCGCATCTAAAAAACACTCGCGTCTAAAAAACACTTGCGTCTAAAAAACACTCGCATCTTAAAACACTTGCATCTCAAAACACTCACGTCTATGAACACTTGCATCCAAAAACACTTGCATCTAAAAACACTCGCGTCTAAGAACACTCACATCCAAAAACAATTGCATCTAAAAAACACTCGCATCTCAAAACACTTGCATCTGAAAACATTTGCATCTCAAAACACTTGCGTCTATGAACACTTGCATCCAAAAACACTCGCATCTAAAAACACTCGCACCTAAAAAACACTCGCGTCTAAGAACACTTGCATCCAAAAACGCTCGCGTCTAAAAAACACTCGCATCTTAAAACACTTGCATCTCAAAACACTCGCGTCTATGAACACTTGCATCCAAAAACACTCGCATCTCAAAACACTTGCATCTAAAAAACACTCGCGTCTAAAAAACACTTGCATCTCAAAACACTCGCATCTCAAAACACTCGCATCTCAAAACACTTGCGTCTAAGAACACTCGCATCAAAACACACTCGCATCTAAAAACACTCGCATCTCAAAACACTCGCATCTCAAAACACTCGCATCTAAAAAACACTCGCATCTAAAAAACACTCGCGTCTAAAAAACACTTGCATCTCAAAACACTCGCATCTCAAAACACTCGCATCTCAAAACACTTGCATCTAAAAAACACTCGCGTCTAAAAACACTTGCATCTCAAAACACTTGCATCTAAAAAACACTCGCATCTAAAAAACACTCGCGTCTAAAAAACACTTGCATCTCAAAACACTCGCATCTCAAAACACTCGCATCTCAAAACACTTGCGTCTAAAAAACACTCGCGTCTAAAAAACACTTGCATCTCAAAACACTCGCATCTCAAAACACTCGCATCTCAAAACACTCGCATCTCAAAACACTTGCGTCTAAGAACACTCGCATCCAAAAACACTCGCATCTAAAAAACACTCGCGTCTAAGAACATTCGCATCCAAAAACAATTGCATCTAAAAAACACTCGCATCTCAAAACACTTGCATCTCAAAACACTCGCGTCTATGAACACTTGCATCCAAAAACACTCGCATCTCAAAACACTTGCATCTCAAAACACTCGCGTCTAAGAACACTTGCATCCAAAAACACTCGCATCTCAAAACACTTGCATCTCAAAACACTTGCATCTCAAAACACTTGCATCTAAGAACACTTGCATCCAAAAACACTTGCATCTAAAAACACTCACATCTAAAAAACACTCGCGTCTAAGAACACTAGCATCCAAAAACACTCGCGTCTAAAAACACTTGCATCTCAAAACACTCACGTCTATGAACACTTGCATCCAAAAACACTCGCATCTCAAAACACTTGCGTCTAAGAACACTTGCATCCAAAAACACTTGCATCTAAAAACACTTGCATCTCAAAACACTCACGTCTAAGAACACTTGCATCCAAAAACACTCGCATCTCAAAACACTTGCATGTCAAAACACTTGCGTCTAAGAACACTTGCATCCAAAAACACTCGCATCTAAAAACACTCGCACCTAAAAAACACTCGCGTCTAAGAACACTCGCATCCAAAAACACTGGCGTCTAAAAACACCCGCATCTTAAAACATTCACGTCTATGATCACTTGCATCCAAAAACACTCGCATCTCAAAACACTTGCATCTAAAAAACACTCGCGTCTAAAAAACACTTGCATCTCAAAACACTCGCATCTCAAAACACTCGCATCTCAAAACACTTGCATCTAAAAAACACTCGCATCTAAAAAACACTCGCGTCTAAAAAACACTTGCATCTCAAAACACTCGCATCTCAAAACACTCGCATCTCAAAACACTTGCGTCTAAAAAACACTCGCGTCTAAAAAACACTTGCATCTCAAAACACTCGCATCTCAAAACACTCGCATCTCAAAACACTCGCATCTCAAAACACTTGCGTCTAAGAACACTTGCATCCAAAAACACTCGCATCTAAAAACACTTGCATCTCAAAACACTCACGTCTATGAACACTTGCGTCTAAGAACACTTGCATCCAAAAACACTCGCATCTAAAAACACTCGCACCTAAAAAACACTCGCGTCTAAGAACACTCGCATCCAAAAACACTGGCGTCTAAAAAACACTCGCATCTAAAAAACACTCGCGTCTAAAAAACACTTGCATCTCAAAACACTCGCATCTCAAAACACTTGCGTCTAAGAACACTCGCATCAAAACACACTCGCATCTAAAAACACTTGCATCTAAAAAACACTCGCGTCAAAGAACACTTGCATCAAAAAACACTCGCATCGCAAAACACTTGCATCTAAAAAACACTTGGGTCTAAAAAACACTCGCATCTCAAATCACTCGCGTCTAAGAACACTCGCATCCAAAAACACTTGCATCTCAAAACACTCGCATCTAAAAAACACTCGCGTCTAAAAAACACTTGCGTCTAAAAAACACTCGCATCTTAAAACACTTGCATCTCAAAACACTCACGTCTATGAACACTTGCATCCAAAAACACTTGCATCTAAAAACACTCGCGTCTAAGAACACTCACATCCAAAAACAATTGCATCCAAAAAACACTCGCATCTCAAAACACTTGCATCTGAAAACATTTGCATCTCAAAACACTTGCGTCTATGAACACTTGCATCCAAAAACACTTGCATCTCAAAACACTTGCATCTCAAAGCACTCACGTCTAGGAACACTTGCATCCAAAAACACTCGCATCTCAAAATACTTGCATCTCAAAACACTTGCGTCTAAGAACACTTGCATCCAAAAACACTCGCATCTAAAAACACTCGCACCTAAAAAACACTCGCGTCTAAGAACACTTGCATCCAAAAACGCTCGCGTCTAAAAAACACTCGCATCTTAAAACACTTGCATCTCAAAACACTCGCGTCTATGAACACTTGCATCCAAAAACACTCGCATCTCAAAACACTTGCATCTAAAAAACACTCGCGTCTAAAAAACACTTGCATCTCAAAACACTCGCATCTCAAAACACTCGCATCTCAAAACACTTGCATCTAAAAAACACTCGCGCCAAAAATACACTTGCATCTCAAAATACTCGCATCTCAAAACACTCGCATCTCAAAACACTTGCGTCTAAGAACACTCGCATCAAAACACACTCGCATCTAAAAACACTCGCATCTCAAAACACTCGCATCTCAAAACACTCGCATCTAAAAAACACTCGCATCTAAAAAACACTCGCGTCTAAAAAACACTTGCATCTCAAAACACTCGCATCTCAAAACACTCGCATCTCAAAACACTTGCATCTAAAAAACACTCGCGTCTAAAAACACTTGCATCTCAAAACACTCGCATCTCAAAACACTCGCATCTCAAAACACTCGCATCTCAAAACACTTGCGTCTAAGAACACTGGCATCAAAACACACTCGCATCTAAAAACACTCGCATCTCAAAACACTCGCATCTCAAAACACTTGCATCTAAAAAACACTCGCATCTAAAAAACACTCGCGTCTAAAAAACACTTGCATCTCAAAACACTCGCATCTCAAAACACTCGCATCTCAAAACACTTGCATCTAAAAAACACTCGCGTCTAAAAAACACTTGCATCTCAAAACACTCGCATCTCAAAACACTTGCGTCTAAGAACACTCGCATCAAAACACACTCGCATCTAAAAACACTCGCATCTCAAAACACTCGCATCTCAAAACACTCGCATCTAAAAAACACTCGCATCTAAAAAACACTCGCGTCTAAAAAACACTTGCATCTCAAAACACTCGCATCTCAAAACACTTGCATCTCAAAACACTCGCGTCTATGAACACTTGCATCCAAAAACACTCGCATCTCAAAACACTTGCATCTCAAAACACTTGCATCTCAAAACACTTGCATCTCAAAACACTTGCATCTAAGAACACTTGCATCCAAAAACACTTGCATCTAAAAACACTCACATCTAAAAAACACTCGCGTCTAAGAACACTAGCATCCAAAAACACTCGCGTCTAAAAACACTTGCATCTCAAAACACTCACGTCTATGAACACTTGCATCCAAAAACACTCGCATCTCAAAACACTTGCGTCTAAGAACACTTGCATCCAAAAACACTTGCATCTAAAAACACTTGCATCTCAAAACACTCACGTCTAAGAACACTTGCATCCAAAAACACTCGCATCTCAAAACACTTGCATGTCAAAACACTTGCGTCTAAGAACACTTGCATCCAAAAACACTCGCATCTAAAAACACTCGCACCTAAAAAACACTCGCGTCTAAGAACACTCGCATCCAAAAACACTGGCGTCTAAAAACACCCGCATCTTAAAACATTCACGTCTATGATCACTTGCATCCAAAAACACTCGCATCTCAAAACACTTGCATCTAAAAAACACTCGCGTCTAAAAAACACTTGCATCTCAAAACACTCGCATCTCAAAACACTCGCATCTCAAAACACTTGCATCTAAAAAACACTCGCATCTAAAAAACACTCGCGTCTAAAAAACACTTGCATCTCAAAACACTCGCATCTCAAAACACTCGCATCTCAAAACACTTGCGTCTAAAAAACACTCGCGTCTAAAAAACACTTGCATCTCAAAACACTCGCATCTCAAAACACTCGCATCTCAAAACACTCGCATCTCAAAACACTCGCATCTCAAAACACTTGCGTCTAAGAACACTTGCATCCAAAAACACTCGCATCTAAAAACACTTGCATCTCAAAACACTCACGTCTATGAACACTTGCGTCTAAGAACACTTGCATCCAAAAACACTCGCATCTAAAAACACTCGCACCTAAAAAACACTCGCGTCTAAGAACACTCGCATCCAAAAACACTGGCGTCTAAAAAACACTCGCATCTAAAAAACACTCGCGTCTAAAAAACACTTGCATCTCAAAACACTCGCATCTCAAAACACTTGCGTCGAAGAACACTCGCATCAAAACACACTCGCATCTAAAAACACTTGCATCTAAAAAACACTCGCGTCTAAGAACACTTGCATCAAAAAACACTCGCATCGCAAAACACTTGCATCTAAAAAACACTTGGGTCTAAAAAACACTCGCATCTCAAATCACTCGCGTCTAAGAACACTCGCATCCAAAAACACTTGCATCTCAAAACACTCGCATCTAAAAAACACTCGCGTCTAAAAAACACTTGCGTCTAAAAAACACTCGCATCTTAAAACACTTGCATCTCAAAACACTCACGTCTATGAACACTTGCATCCAAAAACACTTGCATCTAAAAACACTCGCGTCTAAGAACACTCACATCCAAAAACAATTGCATCTAAAAAACACTCGCATCTCAAAACACTTGCATCTGAAAACATTTGCATCTCAAAACACTTGCGTCTATGAACACTTGCATCCAAAAACACTTGCATCTCAAAACACTTGCATCTCAAAGCACTCACGTCTAGGAACACTTGCATCCAAAAACACTCGCATCTCAAAATACTTGCATCTCAAAACACTTGCGTCTAAGAACACTTGCATCCAAAAACACTCGCATCTAAAAACACTCGCACCTAAAAAACACTCGCGTCTAAGAACACTTGCATCCAAAAACGCTCGCGTCTAAAAAACACTCGCATCTTAAAACACTTGCATCTCAAAACACTCGCGTCTATGAACACTTGCATCCAAAAACACTCGCATCTCAAAACACTTGCATCTAAAAAACACTCGCGTCTAAAAAACACTTGCATCTCAAAACACTCGCATCTCAAAACACTCGCATCTCAAAACACTTGCATCTAAAAAACACTCGCGCCAAAAATACACTTGCATCTCAAAAGACTCGCATCTCAAAACACTCGCATCTCAAAACACTTGCGTCTAAGAACACTCGCATCAAAACACACTCGCATCTAAAAACACTCGCATCTCAAAACACTCGCATCTCAAAACACTTGCATGTCAAAACACTTGCGTCTAAGAACACTTGCATCCAAAAACACTCGCATCTAAAAACACTCGCACCTAAAAAACACTCGCGTCTAAGAACACTCGCATCCAAAAACACTGGCGTCTAAAAACACCCGCATCTTAAAACATTCACGTCTATGATCACTTGCATCCAAAAACACTCGCATCTCAAAACACTTGCATCTAAAAAACACTCGCGTCTAAAAAACACTTGCATCTCAAAACACTCGCATCTCAAAACACTCGCATCTCAAAACACTTGCATCTAAAAAACACTCGCATCTAAAAAACACTCGCGTCTAAAAAACACTTGCATCTCAAAACACTCGCATCTCAAAACACTCGCATCTCAAAACACTTGCGTCTAAAAAACACTCGCGTCTAAAAAACACTTGCATCTCAAAACACTCGCATCTCAAAACACTCGCATCTCAAAACACTCGCATCTCAAAACACTTGCGTCTAAGAACACTTGCATCCAAAAACACTCGCATCTAAAAACACTTGCATCTCAAAACACTCACGTCTATGAACACTTGCGTCTAAGAACACTTGCATCCAAAAACACTCGCATCTAAAAACACTCGCACCTAAAAAACACTCGCGTCTAAGAACACTCGCATCCAAAAACACTGGCGTCTAAAAAACACTCGCATCTAAAAAACACTCGCGTCTAAAAAACACTTGCATCTCAAAACACTCGCATCTCAAAACACTTGCGTCGAAGAACACTCGCATCAAAACACACTCGCATCTAAAAACACTTGCATCTAAAAAACACTCGCGTCTAAGAACACTTGCATCAAAAAACACTCGCATCGCAAAACACTTGCATCTAAAAAACACTTGGGTCTAAAAAACACTCGCATCTCAAATCACTCGCGTCTAAGAACACTCGCATCCAAAAACACTTGCATCTCAAAACACTCGCATCTAAAAAACACTCGCGTCTAAAAAACACTTGCGTCTAAAAAACACTCGCATCTTAAAACACTTGCATCTCAAAACACTCACGTCTATGAACACTTGCATCCAAAAACACTTGCATCTAAAAACACTCGCGTCTAAGAACACTCACATCCAAAAACAATTGCATCTAAAAAACACTCGCATCTCAAAACACTTGCATCTGAAAACATTTGCATCTCAAAACACTTGCGTCTATGAACACTTGCATCCAAAAACACTTGCATCTCAAAACACTTGCATCTCAAAGCACTCACGTCTAGGAACACTTGCATCCAAAAACACTCGCATCTCAAAATACTTGCATCTCAAAACACTTGCGTCTAAGAACACTTGCATCCAAAAACACTCGCATCTAAAAACACTCGCACCTAAAAAACACTCGCGTCTAAGAACACTTGCATCCAAAAACGCTCGCGTCTAAAAAACACTCGCATCTTAAAACACTTGCATCTCAAAACACTCGCGTCTATGAACACTTGCATCCAAAAACACTCGCATCTCAAAACACTTGCATCTAAAAAACACTCGCGTCTAAAAAACACTTGCATCTCAAAACACTCGCATCTCAAAACACTCGCATCTCAAAACACTTGCATCTAAAAAACACTCGCGCCAAAAATACACTTGCATCTCAAAAGACTCGCATCTCAAAACACTCGCATCTCAAAACACTTGCGTCTAAGAACACTCGCATCAAAACACACTCGCATCTAAAAACACTCGCATCTCAAAACACTCGCATCTCAAAACACTCGCATCTAAAAAACACTCGCATCTAAAAAACACTCGAGTCCAAAAAACACTTGCATCTCAAAACACTCGCATCTCAAAACACTCGCATCTCAAAACACTTGCATCTAAAAAACACTCGCGTCTAAAAACACTTGCATCTCAAAACACTCGCATCTCAAAACACTCGCATCTCAAAACACTCGCATCTCAAAACACTTGCGTCTAAGAACACTGGCATCAAAACACACTCGCATCTAAAAACACTCGCATCTCAAAACACTCGCATCTCAAAACACTTGCATCTAAAAAACACTCGCATCTAAAAAACACTCGCGTCTAAAAAACACTTGCATCTCAAAACACTCGCATCTCAAAACACTCGCATCTCAAAACACTTGCATCTAAAAAACACTCGCGTCTAAAAAACACTTGCATCTCAAAACACTCGCATCTCAAAACACTTGCGTCTAAGAACACTCGCATCAAAACACACTCGCATCTAAAAACACTCGCATCTCAAAACACTCGCATCTCAAAACACTCGCATCTAAAAAACACTCGCATCTAAAAAACACTCGCGTCTAAAAAACACTTGCATCTCAAAACACTCGCATCTCAAAACACTCGCATCTCAAAACACTTGCATCTAAAAAACACTCGCGTCTAAAAACACTTGCATCTCAAAACACTCGCATCTCAAAACACTCGCATCTCAAAACACTCGCATCTCAAAACACTTGCGTCTAAGAACACTCGCATCAAAACACACTCGCATCTAAAAACACTCGCATCTCAAAACACTCGCATCTCAAAACACTTGCATCTAAAAAACACTCGCATCTAAAAAACACTCGCGTCTAAAAAACACTTGCATCTCAAAACACTCGCATCTCAAAACACTCGCATCTCAAAACACTTGCATCTAAAAAACACTCGCGTCTAAAAAACACTTGCATCTCAAAACACTCGCATCTCAAAACACTCGCATCTCAAAACACTTGCGTCTAAGAACACTCGCATCAAAACACACTCGCATCTTAAAACACTTGCGTCTAAGAACACTCGCATCAAAACACACACGCATCTAAAAACACTCGCATCTAAAAAACACTCGCGTCTAAGAACACTTGCATCCAAAAACTCTCGCATCGCAAAACACTTGCATCTAAAAAACACTCGGGTCTAAAAAACACTCGCATCTCAAATCACTCGCGTCTAAGAACACTCGCATCCAAAAACACTCGCATCTAAAAAACACTTGCATCTAAAAAACACTCGGGCCAAAAAAACACTCGCATCACAAAACACTCGCGTCTAAGAACACTCGCATCCAAAAACACTCGCATCTTAAAACACTTGCATCTAAAAAAACACTCGCGTCTAAAACACTTGCATCTAAAAAACACTCTCGTCTAAGAACACTCGCATCCAAAAACACTCGCATCTAAAAAACACTTGCATCCAAAAACACTTGTATCTAAAAAACACTTGCATCTAAAAACACTCGCATCTAAAAACACTCGCGTCATCATACATTCCCAAGTGATCTGCAGGATTTAGCTGTTTCTATTTGCACTGAGTGTGTTTAAAATGTACAAATCAGTCATTTTGTGTTGTGTTTGGAAGAATACGACCCATCATGTCATGCTTCCATACATTCACACACACACACACACACACTACCCAACATGGAGATGCGGTGTCACGCAGACTCTCCATCCCATAGTGGACTGTTTGTTTATATCACTCCTAGCCTGCTGGAGCCAAGCATAATATTTGCCATGTGGCAGTCACAACACATTTGCTTCGCCCAGGTCCATGCACATTGACTTAACAGGTTTCAGCTGCAGTAAGGGCATGTCAGCCCAAGAGCGCACTAATCAATCATATTTCACTTCAAGCATACACGAGCTAAACCGCAGCCTACCATTATCCTCCTCTCCCGCTTTACACTTCCTCCTCCGCCTTTGCGTTATGCTTGTCTCCCGAGCACAAAAGTGCGGCAAGACCTTAATGAAGCCAACAGGCGGTGCACGAGGAGAATAATGAGCAGGTTTTGGTTGAGGAGGAACCACAATTCCGAGTTTCCATTAAGGCACTTGGGTTAGCGTAATGAATAGTACCACAGGGAGGTGTGTTAAATATACCGTGATTAAAAGGTCAACACAGCTGCATTGATGTATGAGACATGCATCGGGTTTGTTTTTGTCAACGGCTTAGAACGTGAAGGATGTTTGGAAATGCCTCACAAAATGAAGTTAGGTTACCGTATATAAACAAAGCACTTTGATCTGTTCAAGACATATACCCCATGCAGCGTCCCTTAGCACCACGTCCGCACTGATAAAACTCAGCTTGACTGCAACTGGTCAAAATCACGGCGCTTTCAAGCGATCGCCTATCAGCGCAGTTAATCTAGTTTCCTCTCTGAAAGGGTTCCCGTTTTCAATTTAAATCAGAGGTCTACCTAATTTGAGCACAACCTGCTTTAATACGACGCATTATGTGGAACGGTTGTACCCTTCAGCGGTGTTCTTTTTTACCTGCGAGTCTACGTTTTGCAAATGGGTTCCAGATTTATGAGTCACTTGGGATGAAAGTCTTAGCCTAAGCATGAAATAATAACACTAATATTTACATAAAGTTTCAATTCCAGCTAATGATGAGGTCATGATCAGGCATGCTGCGCTTCAAACAGAACACAGCTTTACAACAATAAAAGGGACGTGCACTTTTTTAGGAATTTTGCTGATCATTCATAAATAATCCTTATGTAAGACAAGAACACATATGGTTTTTGTTTTCTTTATGCATTCTAAATATTAAATAAATGCCCTTAAAAAACAACCAAACACCTCAGTTAAGGTTTTATATACATGATGTAAGTAAATGTGTGAAGTGAAGTGTGAAGTAAATGACATTTATATAGCGCTTTTCTCTAGTGACTCAAAGCGCTTTACATAGTGAAACCCAATATCTAAGTTACATTTATACCAGTGTGGGTGGCACTGGGAGCAGGTGGGTAAAGTGTCTTGCCCAAGGACACAACGGCAGTGACTAGGATGGCGGAAGCGGGGATCGAACCTGCAACCCTCAAGTTGCTGGCACGGCCACTCTACCAGCCGAGCTATACCGCCGGTTGGTGTGTGTAATGTTGGTATGTGTAATGTAGTAATGGGCACATTAATAATAACATTTAATATTTACGTATTTTGCACATTTTTAGCATCCACGGCACATTAATTCCAAAAAGGCATCACATTTGCTTTTTTTCCACTACATCACTGGTTATTACTCACTGCAGACTTCATGAAAGCCAACAAACATTTAAAGTTAAAGTACCAATGATTGTCACACACACACTAGGTGTGGTGAAATGTGTCCTCTGCATTTGACCCATCCCCTTGTTCACCCCCTGGGAGGGGAGGGGAGCAGTGAGCAGCAGCAGCGGTGGCCGCGCCCGGGAATCATTTTGGTGATTTAACCCCCAATACCAACCCTTGATGCTGAGTGCCAAGCAGGGATGTAATGGTTCCCATTTTTATAGTCTTTGGTATGACTCGGCCGGGGTTTGAACTCACAACCTACCGATCTCAGGGCGGACATTCTAACCACAAAGCCACTAAGTAGGTTAATAAAACAATGTCTGCTGTCATTACGATGCAACTGATAGAATCTTGTCATCTTTCGGGAATGTAAACAATGAAACATCGGCTGTGTTTGTGTTGCTGCAGCCGCCCGCAATACACCGCTTCCCACCTACAGCCCGCAATACACCGCTTCCCACCTACAGCTTTCTTCTTTGCTGTATCCATTGTTCATTGCACAAATTGCAAAAGATTCACCAACACAGATGTCCAGAATACTGTGGAATTTTGCGATGAAAACAGACGACTTAATAGCTGGCCACCATGCGGTCCCAAAATGTCCTCTACAATCCGTGACGTCACGCGCAGACGTCATCATACCGAGACGTTTTCAGCAGGATATTTTGCGCAAAATTTAAAATTGCACTTTAGTAAACTAACCCGGCCGTATTGGCATGTGTTGCAATAATAAGATTTCATCATTGATATATAAACTATCAGACTGCGTGGTCGGTAGTAGTAGGTTTCAGTAGGCCTTTAACCCGCTAACGGTAACATAAGGTGGTGTTCTCGTTGTATTTTTTGCTTGGAAAAATTTAACTGTGAGCAAGTTGCAAACAGCCCTTTAAGTGAGCAAAATAAGGAGTGCAATCCATTTAGCGTGTCTGTCTTCATCTATATGCAGAATATATGCTGAAAAATCTCATTTAAATAAGGCGGTCTGCACTAATGATCAATTGCACACTCTGTCTTAGTACATCACACAAAACACACACACTAATAGTTTGTACACGCTGTTTAGCGCGTGGTAATTAGGTCTTGATAGATCAGGCCCTTAAAATGTAAAGGGTAATTAAGTGGCAAAGGTAATTCCATCCATCCATCTTCTACCGCTTATTCCCTTCGGGGTCGCGGGGGCCGCTGGAGCCTATCTCAGCTACAATCGGGCGGAAGGCGGGGTACATCCTGGACAAGTCGCCACCTCATCGCAAGGCCAACACAGATAGACAGACAACATTCACACTCACATTCACACACTAGGGACAATTTAGTGTTGCCAATCAACCTATGCCCAGGTACATGTCTTTGTAGGTGGGAGGAAGCCGGAGTACCCGGAGGGAACCCACGCAGTCACGGGGAGGACATACAAACTCCACACAGAAAGATCCCGAGGCCGGGATTGAACTCACGACTACTCAGGACCTTCATATTGTGAGGCAGACGCACTAACCCCTCTCCCACCATGCTGCAAAGGTAATTGTGTAGTTTTATTGCAGAAGAACACAACTGCTTTCCAAACACACTTAGAGTCTTTGTTAGGATTTGACCTTGGATGGGAAATAGCAGGGAAAGTACGGACATGATGGAGGCATTGATGAAAATACAATCAGGATGTAGTGGAGGGAAGTGAGCAAGCGGCCAGCTAATAATAGAGCAGCTAGGAAGGTGATGTAGCCCAACAATGCAAAGGCCAACAGGAAAATGACTTCATTACAAACTGGATGTGCAGATACTGGACTAATAAATATGATACAAACTAATATTTTTTTAACATAAAAATAATAGGAGACTTTATAATTATATAGTAAATTACACTTTGAAAAAAATGACATTTTCAGCAACAGAAAAACACATTTTCCAGTTTGCCTTTGTTGGCACAACACAATTTCCTCTAAAACAACAACAACAAAATCACAGTTTGCAGCCTCCTCCACAAGGCAAAGTCAGGAGACTCACAAAAAGCGAGCTGACGCGGTAAATCACACCATCCTTTTGAATCAAGACAAGCTTTTCCTTTTCCTCACGCTCAAACACAAGCTGTTTAGGTGGCCCCTTCTCCCGAGATGTCCCAAGTAACAGATGCTTTTCCTGAGCCTCTCGACAAGAGATGAGGGAGTGAGGCTACGGGAGACACTCTACCAGATGTCAGAAAACAAACTTGTTTTTTTTATTTTTCTGTGTGCAGCTGGTTCCAGTTCAGATATTTAACATCGTAATCGTAACTCTAGTGTCTCTGTAACATTAATTTACCACATGCAACAATGATTTATTTATTTACATTATGTATTTTATTGTTAATATTTAAAAATAATTAAATCATTTACATAATTTTAAATAATATTTACAGTAATGTAATAGAGCAATGTGTAAAAAATACAATTCTCTAAATAGTCTATATTGTGCATATGTGTGAATGTGAGTGGGACATTTTTTTTTCTATCTGTAATCTGTGATTGGCTGAAGCAGAAATTTTGCTAACATGTTTTTTTAATTAATTTTTTGCTCCAGAAAATGAATCTGGCAGTCATTTCCCATAATATCAATTTGTTTTTGAGTAATCTGTAGATAACTATCTATGGTTTGAAAAATATATAGACACCATTCCCTTATCTTCAGTGTCTGCCTGGCATTAAGCTTATTGTGACATGTATACTACTTTTTTATTCTTTATTTTAAACCTTGCATGAACCATTTCTGTTACCAACCTTGTAAAGCTGCTGATAATACGTTTGTATGAATTTATATTGAAGAAAAATAAAGTCTCTATGTATCGATGTTCTTTCTTCATTTTCTCAAGCAACAAGTCAAAAATGTCAGGAGAAGAGGACACAAAATATAATACTAGCGGCTTACTTTGTTTTTCTCCGCATTTTGAGCGCTGGGGCCGTGGCAAAGCTTTCGTCCCCTTCTGTGAGCGTGAAGTGGACCTACACATCTTTGTTTATGATATCAATACTATTAACCTCCATCATGTTGCCACTGGGGTGTGTGCTGCAAGCCAAAGATGAGCCGCAAAATCTCTGAAAAAGTCCACAATGTACCCAGCCTTTCTCCCCTCGAGGGTATTTTTCCAATTACTTGAAGTTCAGTTCGACAATAATAATAATTTGACCTATAGAGGGCGATAACGCTACACCTTAGGTGTAATTGTCATAAGTCACATGTTGTGTGCAATGTTTGATGTGTGAATGTTGTGTAATTTCTATATGTGTAAACATTTATGACTTCTTCCCTCAGGCCATAAGACTCTTGAACGCATCATAATAATCCCCTAAATTCCCCCCCAAAAACGGATTAACTCGCTGGAATATAAAGACAATATAACATGCATCCATAAACGTGGATGCATATGCAAAAGTGCAATACATTTATCTGTACAGTAATCTATTTATTTATATCTGCACCTAATTGCTCTTTTATCCTGCACTACAATGAATTAATGCAACAAAATTCCGTTCTTATCTGTACTGTAAAGTTCAAATTTTAATGACAATAAAAGGAAGTCTAAGTCTAGTCTAAGTCTAAGTATAATTTGTAGTTTATTGTGTAAGTGTATTAACACTAAAACTTCTATTTTATTGATGTAAAATACACAATGGACGTTATACTTCTGTAATGTTTATTTTATGTATTTAATGTCAGTCTTACAAACTAAAATGAAGGAAGAAGTGTAAAGAAACAAAACTGAGAAAGGAAAATAATTCACAAGGAGGAACATCAATCCTCAACAAAACTTCTGGAGCTTCTGTTTCTTCATGCTTTTAACTATCTGCACACTCTGGAAATAAGTCGCAAGGCCAGAATAATTAATGTATTGCCAGTGCACTGTAAACGCCGATGTGTTTATTATGCAATTAAGTAAACGCAGTCCAAAAGAAATATAACTTGCAGACGCACTTTCTGATGAAACATACACATTTCGATGTCCGGCCCCTGAGTCTTTGGGCTCTTGAAACTGTGGCCCTCTTCATTATGTAGTTGAACAGCCCTGCTTTAGGGCAAACATCCCTGGTTAGTAGGTGTGCCTATCTATAGCAGAACAGAGTGTGGCGGGCTCATTAAGGGCTATATTGACCCCAAAGACAGCTGAGGTACACTCCTAGATCTCTGTCTTAGCCAGCAGTGCACAGAAGGCACCATTGTAGCTCTGTCTCTGGGTGGCAGCTGTGGGTGACGCACATGCACATTCATAGATTCGTGTTTGCCAGTTTCACCAGTATAAGCAGACTCCAAATTTTTAGCCTGGGAAATGACGTCCACTCAGCGACACCGGGGGAGGTTGATTATTGGAGCCTTGTGTGTACATGTTGTTTTTTCCCTTCCCTTCACATTTCTTTGCAAAGACGAAAGATGGACCGGATGAGAAGGTCTAATGGATTTGTTTCGCTTTATTGTCGGGCTAAATTTTTGGAAAAGCACAAGATGACGGCCGCAAATGTGAGTGGTTATGATAAAAGGGGTTGAAGTATAATGCATATTTATGGTTACACTTAAAGGAACGTGGTATTGATACAGAGCATGCGGGTATTAACTCTCCAGACTTTTTATCCTTAAGTAGAGGATATACAGTAAGTGAGATGCAGTTGCTCCACTGGTGTGTAGAACCAATGAAGGTATGTCGACTAAGTATGCCAAAGCCATTCCAGATGTTACATTTGAAATCATGTCATCTCCACTTAATGTAACCCGGCAGCAACTCCATTTGGATGTAATACCCCTTTAACAAGGTGGCTATTTGGACGGATCAGCACACTTTGATCCGCTCCCTTCCTTCACAGACCGTCGGCCCCCGCTGACCTTCTGCAAACCCGATGTGACATCCGCCTTTCCAGCTGAGACAATTTGACAAATAAGTGATGACCGCTCACATTTTTAATTTAGGAGGTGGATGAAATATTTATCAGGGCCGACTCAAAACCTTGATTTATATATATATAAAAAAATAAAAAAAGAAGTCATTTTTTTCCTCTCTAAAGCTTTGCTCCCTTCTCTATCCAGGCCCATAACTAATCCTTATGCCTCTCACATAAACTGTGGGTCTGACACTGTGCTGCCCAGTCACACGACATGATGAACGTGAGACTGGGTTGGGTGGGGGGCGCTTGGTACAATGGCAAGTGGGACAGAAAACTCTCCCGTTTCCTCCTCTTATTTTGGGCTTCCCCCATTGTATTCCACTGTCATCACATACTCAGCATAACGCCTCCTGAAAGGTAGATAACTATTAATAGAGCACCGCAGTCGTATGGATGGGCCCCAAAGTGCCGTGACTAAGTAGAACTGATGTCTCCTGTGACGAGTGCTCGTGTTGCCGTCATGCAGGACGTACACACGCTCTGCATACATTACCGACTGCTGCCCTCCTTGCAGGCCTTTGCTCTGCCCCTTTGCCATCCCGAAGTGAATCCCAAATGAGAGGGATCTGTCAGGGTTTGTTTGCCGCAGGCCTTCATTTGATGCTATTACACCGAAGATGGAGAGACAGGCTCAGGCTGTGGGAGATGAAAGCTGCTGGTGGACACTCGCCTCAGGCCGGGCCCCGGTGGCACCTAAAAACACATTTTTGAACAAACAGAGCTGAAATCGATTTTTTTTTTTTTAAATCCATAGTGTCACTCCCTAAAAACAACAATTTATCTTTGATTCTTCAACACACACACTAGTGTTTGTGTTGCAGGGGCTATGCTCCCTGCAGCCAGATGTTCTTCATTCATATTTCCACCACACAGCTGCAAATGTAAATAATCCATGATTTCTGGTGCCGGGTGGGTGACTCTTAAGTAGGCACCGGTTTCCTTTACTCTACGCCTCGTACTGAACTTTAAATTATGAGAACGAGGTCAATATTCTGGTGTCATTCACACCACACATTACTCCACAGAAACAAAGAATGGGCCGTTTTAGGTGTTCAATAAGAGCAACAACATATAAGAACAACACTCCAAATGGGAGTTTTTGCATACAACACAATCATTGTTTTCATGTAAACACTAGAAACAGTCATCTGAAAACGTACGAGATGTGCATGCAGGATAGGTGGTCAATTAAGGCAAGAATTAGGACCTGATCTACAAAGGCAGGGGTTCCCAAACATTTTCCTCCAAGGGCCAAAGTGAAAATGGGCCAATGTTCCGCAGGCCAAATAGTGATTTTTACCATCAAACAGCACCACGAGTGAAGAATTTAGCCTCATACCCCTATATAAAAATATAAGGTAGTAGAGAATGTCTCACAGACTGTGTCTCATTCAGTTAACATGCAACTATGCATGTATTATGAATATTTTTTAACCTCAAAACGTTCAAAAAGGTCAGTTTCTGCAGATGCTTGCCATTTCCAGGTTTTGTTCTATTACCAGTTCCTCTTAGATCAGGGGTGCTCACACTTTTTCTGCAGGCGAGCTACTTTTCAATTGATCAAGTCGTGGGGATCTACCTCATTCATATATATAATTTATATTTACTTATTTATGAAACATATGTTTTTGTTAACAAGTTAAAGGTGTTTAATGATAATACAAGCATGTTTAACACATATAGTTAATATTGTTAATAAATTAAAGGTGTTTAATGAAAATACAAGTATGTTTAATACATATAGTTAATACTGTTAACAAGTTAAAGGTGTTTAATGATAATGCAAGCATGTTTAACACATAGAGTTAATATTGTTAATAAGTTAAAGGTGTTTAAAGATAATACAAGCATGTTTAACACATATAGTTAATATTGTTAACAAGTTAAAGGTGTTTAATGATAATACAAGCATGTTTAACACATACAGTTAATATTGTTAATAAGTTAAAGGTGTTTAAAGATAATGCAAACATGTTTAACACATATAGTTAATATTGTTAACAAGTTAAAGATGTATAGTGATAATGCAAGCATGTTTAACACATATAGTTAATATTGTTAACAAGATAAAGATGTTTAGTGATAATGCAAGCATGTTTAACACATATAGTTAATATTGTTAATAAATTAAAGGTGTTTAATGATAATACAAGAATGTTTAACACATAGTTAATATTGTTAACAAGTTAAAGGTGTTTAAAGATAATACAAGCATGTTTAACACATATAGTTAATATTGTTAATAAGTTAAAGGTGTTTAAAGATAATACAAGCATAATTAACACATATAGATTCCTTTCTTTAATGAAGACAAGAATATAAGTTGGTGTATTACCTGATTGTGATGACTTGCATTGATAGGAATCAGACAGTGGTGCTGATAAGGTCCGCATTTTCGAATGGAGGAGAAAAAAGTCCTCCTTTCTGTCCAATACCACATGAAAGTGGTTGGTTTTTGGCATCCTATTTATCCAGCTTCCGTACTCCTTTGTATACACGTTACAAGAAATACATTGTTGGCAAACTCCGTAGCTTGCTAGCTTGTGCACGCCAGCTTTCTGAGACTCTTATTTTGGTAGCGCAGGCAGGATGAAGCAGCGCTTTTATTGTGCAACTGTGCAGTCGGTCTTTGGAGTTTTGACGACAGGTACGGCGCCAGAGTCTGTTGAAATAAAGTGTTTCTCGCCTTCCAGTCGGTAATTTTAATGAGCTGGCAGCAGCCAGCGTCATCTCAGAAGACCCTCGGGTGCCGTGAATATCAATCAAGTGACGAAAGTGACGTCATAGTGAAAATTTATGATCGCTCATTTTTAGGACTATTTTTTTAATGGCTGGCTGGTGATCGACTGACACACCCTCCGAGATCGACCGGTAGCTCGCGATCGACGTAATGAGCACCCCTGTCTTAGATAGTTCATCTTATCACTTTCAAACTTTACCCAGAGAGATTAGACATATTGAGGATGCTACATTTCGAAGCTTTTAAGTTTTCATTATAAGACGTGGGTGAAGCATGGAGACCAAGATCATCCCTTTCCATAGAGCGTCAACAAGTCACAACTTTACCGAAGAGCAGGGGTTCTTAAATTTGAATATAACTAGTAATATATCTGTAATATATATATATATATATATATATATATATATATATATATATATATATACAAATATATATAGATATAGATATATAATTTTTAATTATTTCTTTCCAATAAAAAAAACAAACTGGTAGCTATATCAACAGAATTTTACCTTAAAATGTAATATGTTTTTACACCAAATTACTGCAAACTGAAAAACTATACCACTGCTGTTTTTTTGTTGAAATCTAAGGCCATTTTTTTATTCTCATTGTTGCTTTTTATTTTTATTCTTATCGTAATATTTTTCTATTTTGTTTCCATTTATACCCCCATTATTTACTTTTTACTTTTTTTAAATTCGATCTCAACTCTGTACACTGCTGCTGGAATTGTAATTTTCCTGAGGGAACTCTCCTGAAGGAATCAATAAAGTACTATCTATCTATCTATCCATCTATTTTTTTACAGTGCTTTACTATAAATTGAAAAACTATACCACTGTTATTTTTTCTGCAAAATTGGTGACCGAGCTGCTATTTTTTACTGTAAAATCTACTTCTTTTTTTTTACAGTGCATTGCTGTAAATGGAAAACTGATACCACTGTTAATACTACGGTATATTTATGTTGACTGAGCTGTCAGGTTTTTAGAGTAAAATCTACTGACTTTTTAAAGTGTAGTCTTGAGGACATGCTATCAATGATTGTGCAGCTTCAAAGAGGTCAGTATGAATATGTATTACATTTGATAGCCATCCTTTGGTGGGCCAAACAAAATGGCACGGCGGGCCATATTTGAGCCGCGGGCCCCACATTGGGCATCACTGTACTAAGGGTGTGTGTGTGTACTAAAACACATGAAAACTTGATAGCGCACGCAATTTCACAAAGCTGAATGAGCAAAATAGAGAACTCAATCAATTTAGCATGTCTTTGTTCATGTATATGCAGACTATATGTGTTGATTATTAGAGTGGCCACAATACCGTTGCTGTATTTAGCAAGGTTTGAAATGTTTGTGCAAATTGGCACAGTTACGCACAAATGGAGGTGCCGTGGTCACTGTGAGGAGGCGCTCACTGGAATGACAGAAATAAAAGATATTAGACATATTGTCTATTCAGCTATGCTATTTTATGATTTTTTAACTGCTGGTTGATTAATGGGACTGATTAAAACAAATACAATTGATTTATTTTGGTGACTGCAACATGCATTATCTTGTAACTGGATCATTTCTGGACACACAAAACCCGGTGCTTAGCACGAGCACACCTTCGGCATGCATCTGTTGTTTGGATTGTGCTTCTGCATACCCCAGAATAGATGGTCCAAATTATATTTGTGCGCTGCCTTTTCCACAAGATAACAAAGCACTACTGACGGCGTGGCAAAGTTGGTAGAGTGGCCGTGCCAGCAATCGGAGGGTTACTGGGGTTCAATCCCCACCTTCTACCATCCTAGTCACATCCGTTGTGTCCTTGGGCAAGACACTTCACCCCTTGCTCCTGATGGCTGCTGGTTAGCGCCTTGCATGGCAGCTCCCGCCATCAGTGTGTGAATGGGTGAATGTGGAAATACTGTCAAAGCGCTTTGAGTACCTTGAAGGTAGAAAAGCGCTATACAAGTATAACCCATTTATCATTTATTTACTGGTTGGATCATCTGATATATAAACGCAACACTTTTGTTTTTGCTCCCATTTTTCATGAGTTGAACTCCAAGATGTAAAACGTTTACTATATACACAAAATACCTATTTCTCTCAAATATTGTTCACAAATCCGTCTAAAGCTGTGTTAGTGAGCACTTCTTCTTTGTCAAGATAATCCATCCCACCTCACTAGTGTGACATTGTATAGCTGATTAAACATGATTATTGTACAGTTGTGCCTTTGGCTGCCCACGATAAAAAGCCACTCTGAAAAGTGCAGTTTTAATTTATTGAGGGTCTGGGGGGTGTCAGAAAAGCAGTCCGTATATGGCGTGACCACTGTTTGCCTTACGCAGTGCAACACATCTCCTTTGCAAAGAGTTGATCAGATTTTTGATTGTGGTCTGTGGAATGTTGGTCCCACTCCTCTTTAATGGCTGTGCGAAGTAGCTGGATATTGGCAGGAACTGGAACACGCTGTCGTATACGCCGATCCACAGCATCCCAAACATGCTCAATGGGTGACATGTCAGGTGAGTGCAAGAACGGGGATGTTTTCAGCTTCTCGAAATTGTGTACAGATCCATGCATTGTCATGATGCAACATGAGGTCAAGGTCTCGGGTGAATGGCACAACAATGGGCCTCAGGATCTTGTCACAGTATCTCTGTGCATTCAAAATGCCATCAATAAAATGCACTTGCGTTCGTTGTCCATAACATACGCCTGCCCATACCATAACCCCACCCCACCGTGGCTCACTCAATTCACAACCTTAACATCAACAAACCACTCTCCCACACTACCCCATACACACTGTCTGCCATCTGCCCTGAACAGTGAATAATGGGATTCATCCGTGAAGAGAACACTTCTCCAACGTGCCAGACGGCATTGAATGTGAGCATTTTCCCACTAAAGTCGGTTACGACCATGAACTGCAGTCAGGACGAGACCTCGATGAGGATGACGAGCATGCAGATGAGCTTCTCTGAGACGGTTTGTGCAGAAATTATTTGGTTATGCAAACCAATTGTTTGCAGCAGCTGTGGCTGGTCTTAGACAACTGCTGGATGTGGAGGTCCTGGGCTGGTGTGGTTACACATGGTCTGCGGTTGTGAGACTGGTTGGATGTACTGCCAAATTCTCTGAAACGCCTTTGGAGACAGCTTATGGTCGAAAAATGAATTCAATTCACGGGCAACAATTCTGGCGGACATTGCTGCAGTCAGCATGCCAACTGCACGCTCCCTCAAAACTTGCGACATTTGTGGCATTGTGTTGTACGATAAAACTGTACATTTCAGATTGGCCTTTTATTGTGGGCACCCTAAGGCACAACTGTGCAATAATCATGTTGTTTAATCAGCATCTTGATATGCCACACCTGTGAGGTGGGATGGATTATTTTGGCAAAGAAGAAATGCTCACTAACACAGATTGACACAGATGTGTGAACAATATTTGAGAGCAATAGGTATTTTGTGTATAGCGTAAAAGTTTTACATCTTGGAGTTCAACTCATAAAATAATGGGAGCAAAACCAATATTGTTGCATTTATATTTGTGTTCAGTGTAGAGCAGGCTCTTATGTTTTCTCCTTTAGTTGGTTGGCTTGTCTTTTAGTTAGCAGGGTTGTTCTAAAACATTGTGGCTGGGTTGCGCATTTGCCTACTATGAATCCTTTTTGGTGCGCAATAAAATAAAAATATGAATAGAGCTTATGGAAACCACCAATCCACTGTCCCAGAATGCAAATGGTCTCATTCATGCTATCCACCAATCAATATCTTCATGTGATAGAGTGGGAGTGGGAAAGCCCCTGCAATTTTACAGTAGGCCCGTGCCTAGTAATAATTTGTAGGCAGCCAGGCTGAGTATGGACGAGAGGAATGGATCACCATGAGATAGCTTCCAAAATCAAAGTGGGTAGAAGAAGAAGAAGTATATGAGTTATGGCTGTGATTAAAGTTAAAAGGGAAGCATGGCGGGACCTTCACTGATTCTTTACAGGCCAGCATATTCTGTGGCCTTTATGCAGGTTGAACGTTGTCCTTTATGACTTTGTTGTGTGGACATGAAAATGCAAAAAGGTCTTATGGGTAAAGAGGAAATTGTGTTTTTGCAGGATTATACACATACTGAGTTGACTAAATTAGACATAATTTTACATTCAACTGTACCTCAGTTCTGCGATGAGGTGGCGACTTGTCCAGGGTGTCCCCCGCCTTCCGCCCGATTGTAGCTCATAGTCATTCACATCGACGTCCCACTGGGGTGAGTTTTTCCTTGCCCTTATGTGGGCTTTGTACCGAGGATGTCGTTGTGGCTTGTGCAGCCCTTTGAGACACTTGTGATTTAGGGCTATATAAATAAACATTGATTGATTGATTGATTGAGATAGGCTCCAGCGCCCCCCGCGACCCCGAAGGGAATAAGCGGTAGAAAATGGATGGATGGATGGATGTACATCAGTTTTTGTTGCTAATCGGTTCCAAAGTGGTCGTTGAAAACCAAATCATATGACAACTGAATACAGCTTTCCCTTAAGAAATCATGTAAATTAAATTAATCTGTTCCGGACACTAACAAATATGAACACAAAACACATTCCTTAGAGAATAATTGTAGTTTAACATGCATATACATATAAATGACGAATGAACTATATTGATCAACACTTAACATCACTTTTACCTTAAATGAAGACTTGTCGGTAAAGACGGCATGGATGGATGGATGGATGGATGGATGGATGGATGGATAGATGGATAGATGGATGGTACTTTATTGATCTATCTATGTGTGGTGAAATTTGTCCTCTGCATTTGACCCATCCCCTTGATCACCCCCTGGGAGGTGAGGGGAGCAGTGGGCAGCAAAGGCGCCGCGCCCGGGAATAATTTTTGGTGATTTAACCCCAAATTCCAACCCTTGATGCTGAGTGCCAGGGAAGCTATATATATATATATATGTGTGTATGTGTATATATATATATACACATATACATATATATATATATATATATATATATATATATATATATATATATATATATATATATATATATATATATATATATATATATATATGTCTTAATAAGGTTATCCAAAAAATAGTGCTCGATACCGTAGTAGAGCGCAATATATGTATGTGTGGGGAAAAAAATCACAAGACTATTTCATCTCTACAGGCCTGTTTCATGAGGGGGTTCCCTCAATCATCAGGAGATGAAATAGTCTTGTGATTTTTTTTCCCACACATACATATATATATATATATATATATATATATATATATATATATATATATATATATATATATATATATATATATATATATATATATATGTGTATACATATATATATATATATATATATATATATATATATATATATATATATATATATATATATATATATATATATATATATATATATATATATATATATATATATATATATATATGTCTTAATAAGGTTATCCAAAAAATAGTGCTCGATACCGTAGTTGAGCGCAATATATGTATGTGTGGGAAAAAAAATCACAAGACTATTTCATCTCTACAGGCCTGTTTCATGAGGGGGGGTACCCTCAATCATCAGGAGATTTTAATGGGAGCATTCGCATACCATGGTTTATATAGGGCACAGAGTGGGTGGGTACAGGCTGGCCTAGGGGCGTGGTGATTGGCTCATGTGTTACCTAGGAGGTGTTTCCGTCTATGGCGGCATGTTGTTACAATTTCGCTGCGCTTGTTGAGGGATGACAGGTCTGGACGGTAAATAATAAACAGTTTCTCTTTCAAGCATAGGTTGCATCTTTTATTACCACTATTGTAAGGTGTGCTGGATGCAAGAATTTGCCATGTTATTGAATATTCAACATTATTGTCTTTGAGGTCCCAAATGTGTTTGCTGAGTTCTGTGGTATTTCGCAGGTTTTTGTTCCTGAAAGAAGCCTTGTGATTGTTCCATCTGGTTTTGAATTCTCCCTCGGTTAATCCTACATATGTGTCGGATGTGTTAATGTCCTTGCGTATTACCTTAGATTGGTAGACAACTGATGTTTGTAAGCACCCCCCGTTGAGAGGGCAATCAGGTTTCTTTCGACAGTTACATCCTTTGTTGGTTTTGGAGTCGCTCTGTCTGGGGGTCGACGGCTCATTTGCAATTGTTTTGTTGTGGTTTGAGATGATTTGTCGTATATTGTTCATGCAGCTGTAGCTCAATTTAATGTTGTTCTTGTTGAATACTTTTCTTAGGGTGTTGTCTTTGGGAAAGTGTTTGTCAATCAGATTGAGGAATTTGTGTCCAATGTTCGTTGAGACGTTTTTGCTGTTTGGGGGGGTTGTACCAGATGATGTCGTTTCGTTTTCTGTTCTTTTTTGGCTGGTTTCCTGGCGTGGGTTCATAGGTGAGGGTGAAATTGTATCCGCTTTCATCAAGGGCTTTTTGGTACGGGGGGGTTGCTTGGTCAAATTCAGCTTTGCTAGATGACAGCATCGATAGCGTTTTATTGATTCCGGTAGGTATTCTTTTCGTGGTGGTGGGTGGGTGGTTGCTGTCATGGTGCACGTATTGGAGTGTTGTGTTGGGTTTCGTGAATGGTTGGTAGCTGTTATTTCTCAGGTTGAAAGTGACGTCAAGGAAGTTGACGGTTTGCTTGTTTGCTTCAATCGTGATCCGTAGGCCGTTCTCTTTGAAAATTTGGCATATGCGCTTCTTGGTATTCCCGCTGCTCCTTGGCGAGGCGCGACACACTGCCAGTCCGTCATCACGGTAAATACCAAGGTTCAGATTGAGGCTAGCGAGCTGGGAGAGGAGGAAACTCCCAACGAGTTCACACGTTTCTGCTCCGTCAAAACTTCCCATAGTGACGTCAAATGTTGCATTGTTCTTTTTTTGCCATGGTGTACTGTTGTGGATGAGATATATATATATATACAGTACAGGCCAAAAATTTGGACACACCTTGTCATTTCAATGCGTTTTTATTTTCATGACTATTTACATTGTAGATTGTCACTGAAGGCATCAAAACCTTGACACCTGTGAAGTGAAAACCATTTCAGGTGACTACCTCTTGAAGCTCATCGAAAGAATGCCAAGAGTGTGCAAAGCAGTAATCAGAGCAAAGGGTGGCTATTTTGAAGAAACTAGAATATAAAACATGTTTTCAGTTATTTCACCTTTTCTTGTTAAGTACATAACTCCACATGTGTTCATTCATAGTTTTGATGCCTTCAGTGACAATCTACAATGTAAATAGTCATGAAAATAAAGAACAAATGCATTGAATGAGAAGGCGTGTCCAGACTTTTGGCCTGTACTGTATATAAATATATACATATATATATATATATATATATATATATATATATACATATATATATATATATATATATATATATATATATATATAATCCATTATTATTATCATTAATATTATTATTACCTTCACTTTGCCTGCCATCTCTGCATCCTATGGTTCAGAACAACGTCACCCAAGACAGAAGGTAACATAGGAACACAGTTGGATTAATTAATAACACAACAAAACTGATTCAATAATGTGTGGGATTCTTAATTTGGACACTTCTGCAAAATAACACAATTACAAAATGACATCTGATGGTTGTGTTGATTCCCATAGCTGTCATCCATGTTTTGAGATACACTCCAGCTCCTGCGGTGACCCTGAACAAGAAAAACCACATCAAAAGTGAGAAGAAGATGTTGGTGTAAGTGTCCCTTTATCCACAACTCTGACAGCCTTCAGCGCAAGTAGACAGATAACATGTTAGTCGAGGTTGTTTTGCTACCTGAGCCAGATCAGTAAAGATTCCCTACCGTCACTCTTCTTCTCCTGAAGTGTTTTTTTTTATTTATTTTATTTCTTTACGATATCACCCGAAGCAACTCTTTCATCCCTACGGGGCAACTATCAGATACGCCGATCCGGACTGACAGCTGACCCACAGAGGAGGTGTGCCGACAAGTCAAGCAGAAAAATAACAAAAACGGAGTCGGAGAGAAAGTGCGGGAGGTGGGGGCGGAGGGGGTTGAAGACCCTAATAATGGCAGAGCCGTGGCTTGGCATGCTATGAAAAGCGACAATGGACGAGTCATTCAATATTTATAGCAGTGCAGAGCTGCACCAGATCATGGCACGAAAACAAACAGGCAGCCAGCGGTGGGGCCTTCTTGATGAAGGCTGAGTGATGGTACATGAGGATTCACCTTGACTACTACTGCATGTCAGCTGGATCAAATCAACATCTCACCTCGTGTAGTTGGGACAAACAATGCTGCAAGATTATATACACTATATTGCCAAAAGTATTTGGCCACCCATCCAAATGATGAGAATCAGGTGTCCTAATCACTTGGCCCGGTGTATAAAATCCAACACTCAGGTATGGAGATTGTTTCTACAAACATTTGTCAAATTCCAGCGTGGAACTGTCATAGGATGCCACCTGTGCAACAAATCCAGTCGGGAAATTTCCTTGCTCCTAAATATTCCAAAAACAACTTTATTATAAGAAAAGTGAAGAGTTTGGGAACAACAGCAAGTCAGCCACCGAGTGGTAGGCCACGTAAACTGACAGAGAGGGGTCAGCGGATGCTGAAGCGCATAGTGCAAAGACTTTCTGCACAGTCAGTTGCTACAGAGCTCCAAACTTCAAGTGAGCTTCCAATTAGCCCGCGTACAGTACGCAAAGACCTTCATGGAATGGGTTTTCCATGGCCGAGCAGCTGCATCTAAGCCATACATCACCAAGTCCAATGCAAAGCGTGGGATGCAGTGGTGTAAAGCACGTCGCCACTGGACTCTAGAGCAGTGGAGACGCCTTCTCTGGACTGATGAATCACGCTTTTTCATCTGGCAATCTGATGGACCAGTCTGGATTTGGAGGTTGCCAGGAGAACGCTACATTTCGGACCTCATTGTACCGAGTGTGAAAATTGATGGAGGAGGAATTATGGTGTGGGTTTGGCCCCTTAGTTCCAGTGAAAGGAACTTTGAATGCTCCAGGATACCAAAACATTTTGGACAATTCCGTGGGATGGCACTTCAAGTTCATATGTGAGTAAAGGCAGGTGGCCAAATACTTTTGGCACTATCGTGTAAGAAAGCAGCAACATCATGAATCGTGGAAGCCAACACTCAACTGAGACATTAATCAGCGAAAGGCAGAAGCGCTGAGGCATAGTGAACAATCGATACGTATGGATTAGCAGAGGTGTTCAATAGCTGGATCGCTATCATAGCCACATATATTTATCTCAGCTGAGTGTTTGTGTGCGTTTGTGGCGCTGCAGCAGGGACGTGACGGACGCCATCAGGGCATTTCTGGCACGCTGGAACGTGCATGACATCAGGAACAGATGTTACACATGGCGAGGCCCATCAAGGGACCACAACTCTGCATCAGCGCATGAATATTTTAGACAGCTTACTGCTGTACTTATCAGCAAAGACACAGCTCGGCTTGCTGCGGACCCAGTCGGTCTGAGTTTACATTTCAGGGATGCTGTAATTACTTCTTGACTGAGCGCAGCCACAATCAAAGCCCTATTGCCAGGATGTCGGAGGAAATCAGACCAAAATGTAAGCATTGCATTCACGACCGGATGTTCGATAGGAACAGAATGACATAACCACGAAACAGGAAAGTTGCCGTAATGGAGTGTTGTGTTATAAAGTGGTGGCACATTTTGAAGTGTACCAATGTTCAGTACTTTAATGTGTGTGTTTTTTTTGCCATTTAACACTGCTGTCCAGTTGTTATTTTGTTTTCTCACACTTCTATGCCTCATTAGCAAGTACTGTGCTCTATTGTATTATAAAATAGGCTTTGCATGCAGTTGCAATTCCAAGACGCTAGATGGCAGTAATGTACAGTCTAAAGCAGGGGTGTCAAACGTACGGCCCGAGGGCCAGATCAGGCCCGCGAACAGGTTTTATCCGGCCCGCGGAATGAGTTTCCTAAGTATAAAAATTAACCTGAAATTTTTGAATGAAAGAAACTGCTGTTTCTAAATGTGTCTACTGGATGTCGCAATAGCAGTTCTTTGTATCGTTGTAGATGATGCTACATATGTACAAAATAAACCACATGATGTTAGTACATCAGTTGAGGAAAATGATCAAACTACAATAATAACATTCTGTAATTTGATTTTGATATAATTTTGTATCTTGATAGATAGAAAATTACCACCAATGAGTTGCCTGATGAACATTATCACATAATGTATTCAGAAAAAAAAAAAAAAAAATATATATATATATATATATATATATATATATATATATATATATATATATATATATATATATATATATATATGTATGTGTGGGGAAAAAAATCACAAGACTATTTCATCTCTACAGGCCTGTTTCATGAGGGGGGGTACCCTCAATCGTCAGGAGATTTTAATGGGAGCATTCGCATACCATGGTTTATATAGGGCACAGAGTGGGTGGGTACAGGCTGGCCTAGGGGCGTGGTGATTGGCTCATGTGTTACCTAGGAGGTGTTTCCGTCTATGGCGGCATGTTGTTACAATTTCGCTGCGCTTGTTGAGGGATGACAGGTCTGGACGGTAAATAATAAACAGTTTCTCTTTCAAGCATAGGTTGCATCTTTTATTACCACTATTGTAAGGTGTGCTGGATGCAAGAATTTGCCATGTTATTGAATATTCAACATTATTGTCTTTGAGGTCCCAAATGTGTTTGCTGAGTTCTGTGGTATTTCGCAGGTTTTTGTTCCTGAAAGAAGCCTTGTGGTTGTTCCATCTGGTTTTGAATTCACCCTCGGTTAATCCTATATATGTGTCGGATGTGTTAATGTCCTTGCGTATTACCTTAGATTGGTAGACAACTGATGTTTGTAAGCACCCCCCGTTGAGAGGGCAATCAGGTTTCTTTCGACAGTTACATGCTTTGTTGGTTTTGGAGTCGTTCTGACTGGGGGTCGACGGCTCATTTGCAATTGTTTTGTTGTGGTTTGAGATGATTTGTCGTATATTGTTCATGCAGCTGTAGCTCAATTTGATGTTGTTCTTGTTGAATACTTTTCTTAGGTTGTTGTCTTTGGGAAAGTGTTTGTCAATCAGATTGAGGAATTTGTGTCCAATGTTCGTGATTTTTTTTTTCCCCACACATACATATATTGCGCTCTACTACGGTATCGAGCACTATTTTTTGGATAACCTTATTAAGACATATATATATATATATATATATATATATATATATATATATATATATATATATATATATATACATATATATATATACATATGCTCCTCTCTGAGCTGCCACCTTACCGTGGTAGAGGAGTTTGCGTGTCCCAATGATCCTAGGAGCTATGTTGTCCGGGGGTTTCTATGCCCCCTGGTAGGGTCTCCCAAGGCAAACTGGTCCTAGGTGAGGGATCAGACAAAGAGCAGCTCGAAGACCTCGATGAAGAACAAACACAAAGGACCCAGATTTCCCTCTCCCGGACGCGGGTCACCGGGGCCCCCCTCTGGAGCCAGGCCCGGAGGTGGGGCACGATGGCGAGCGCCTGGTGGCCGGGCCTGTCCCCATGGGGCCTGGCCGGGCACAGCCCGAAGAGGCAACGTGGGTCCCCCCTCCAATGGGCTCACCACCCATAGCAGGGGCCATAGAGGTCGGGTGCAGTGTGAGCTGGGCGGCAGCCGAGGGCAGGGCGCTTGGCGGTCCGATCCTCGGCTACATAAGCTGACTCTTGGGACGTGGAACGTCACTTCCCTGGGGGGGAAGGAGCCTGAGCTAGTGCGTGAGGTGGAGAAGTTCCGGGTAGATATAGTCGGACTCACTTCGACGCACAGCAAGGGCTCTGGAACCACTTCTCTTGAGAGGGGCTGGACTCTCTTCCACTCTGGCGTTGCCGGCAGTGAGAGGCGACGGGCTGGGGTGGCAATTCTTGTTGCCCCTCGGCTCAAAGCCTGCACGTTGGAGTTCAACCCGGTGGACGAGAGGGTAGCTTCCCTCCGCCTTCGGGTGCGGGGACGGGTCCTGACTGTTGTTTGCGTTTACGCGCCAAACGGCAGCTCAGAGTACCCACCCTTTTTGGATTCACTCGAGGGAGTACTGGAGAGTGCTCCCCCGGGTGATTCCCTCGTTCTACTGGGGGACTTCAACGCTCATGTTGGCAGCGACAGTGAAACCTGGAGAGATGTGATTGGGAAGAATGGCCGCCCGGATCTGAACCCGAGTGGTGTTCTGTTATTGGACTTTTGTGCTCGTCACAGATTGTCGATAACAAACACCATGTTCAAACATAAGGGTGTCCATATGTGCACTTGGCACCAGGACACCCTAGGCCGCAGTTCCATGATTGACTTTGTAGTTGT